>NW_012267599.1:37223-37750 GCF_000151885.1 Dipodomys ordii | reverse complement strand
TGCAAACATGATACATGGACTGGAAAACTGTAAATCCTTCTCTTTTTAATTTTTATTTATTTTTTATTGTGAAAACATAAAGCCTTCTTATAAGCAAAGAATTTTTAATGTCTTAGGCAGAGCATTAAAGTGTCCAATAAACACAAATCCAGCCCATTTCCTGATAGATATTATTAAACCTACTAATTTATATATTTATGTACACACTAAATTGGAAAAAATGAATGTTCCCACTGAAATTATTGAATAATTGAAAGCAAAAACATATATTTCCATATATGTCGTTATTACTAAATATACTTCAGGATGTATGAACTGCTTTTTCTTCGTTGTATATAGAATATATTTCTTATGTTATACTATTTCAATAATGGGTGTCAAATGGCACATTTCACTCTAACCATTGCACACATATGCAATGATTAGCAATTTGCCATTTAAAATGCTTTGTCCAAAGGGACATGAGTAAAGATGAGGAAAACCCAGGTTTGAGAAGTCCCTAAGGTTCATTTCCCTAAACAGTCATG
>NW_012267599.1:27537-37173 GCF_000151885.1 Dipodomys ordii | reverse complement strand
GCTTTTTTTTCTTTTTGCTTATGTGGTGCTGAGGAATCGAACCCAGGGCCTCATGCATGCAAGGCAAGCGCTCTACCACTGAGCCAACTTCCCAGCCCTAATTAAGCACTTTCTGATGTAACAGATATGTTTTCTAAATGCCTCCAGGATATCTTTAATTACATAACTATATTGTGGCATCTATCTTAGACCTAGAAATTCTAAATTTAGGTCAACCTATATGTTTCTGTAAAAGAAGACAGTATATTTGTTGGAAGCCACATTTGGGAAGATGGAATACTGAAGTCTATTCCACAGCTAGCAGTCTGCAAGCAGCCTGATGTAACAAAGACTTCCAGTCCACAAATACACTTAGACATCTTGGAAACAGGACAGAAGAAAAAAAAAATAAACAACACTAAGAATCCAATCAGCAAAATACGGATATAGGTGGAACCATTGCAACAATGAGAAGTACAGGTTGTCAAGTCAAAAACGAACTTTACAACTTTGGTGGGGGGGGGGGAGGATTGGGTGGGAGGCCAGAAGCCTGGGAAGGGATGGGAAGGGGAAACAAAGGAGGAGACTACAATGCTTGATAAGAAATGTACTCATTATCTTGCCCATGTAATTTTAACCCCTCTATACAGTATTGTTACAATAAAAAATAAATTGAAAAAAGAATACAGTGAAAATCTAAAAAAAAAAAAGAAAGAAAGAAACCAATCAGTCCCAAGAGAGTGCTGAATTGACACCCTATGATGACCAGAGACAAGCCAGGAGACAGGACACAGGACATGCTTACAGAGACATGTACCATGGCATCTAGTGCCACTGCTGGTCCAGCCTAAATAGGGCCTAAGCAGGTCCACAGGAAATTCCAGTCCCAGGCCTGGACTAACAGATTGAGTAACATATCAGCCTAATGCTCACCCCTGCTTCCAGCGATCCAGCCACACCCATCAGTTGGGTGGCAAGTGATGGATGGGGGAATTTCCTTCCCCCTGCATGAAAACAAGATGCCAGACCCCACCATCCACCATGTGGCCAATAGGGCTCCAGCCACATCTGACCTCCTTACTTAATATTACTGAATATTAAATCAATTTATAAAATGTTACATCCTCTTTATTATTTTATAAACAGTTCTAGAATTTGCTTTTTGTAAAAGCCATTTTTCTTGAGCCCCACCTCTAAAAGAATAATTCTCACATTCACCAAAAATTAAACATTCTTCTTTTGAAGTTTATTTCTTCCTTCTTCCTCATTTTTTCCTTCCTCTTTCCCTCTCTCACTTCCCTCCTTTCTTCCTGACTTCCTTCCTTCCTTCCTTCTTTCCATCCATCCTTCCTTCCTTCCTCTCAGGGCCTAGAAGTGATGCTGTAGCTCAAGTGGGAGATGGTTTTCTTGTTAACTTCAATTTTTGTGAGACATTAATCAATATCTTTGTGTGCTTGATTATTTCCCCTAATGTGATATCTACATTGGCCCTCTATGAGATAAGCATAGGTCACACTGGTGTTTTATTATAGCTCACTCAGCAGAACAACTAAATGGGCTAAGAGTGAACCAATCACAAGTTGTTCATCATCAGTGATTAATTAAAGAAAAGAGCAAGCACTGAAGACACTTTGAGATTCTCCCCCAAGGCAAAATGGTGAGACCCTTGTCTCTATTAATCCACCATATTTTTTAGAATATATATTTTATTGTAAAGATACTGTATAAATTGGTTATACTATTATATGACTTAGGTTATGAATACATTTCCTATCGAGCATTGTTACCCCTTCAAGAAAGACTTTACTACTATGTATGTATTGCAATAAGGACTAATATCTTCCATTAGATCTTCCATTCAAAAACTGAACTGGAATAAGTTAGTCATTTGTACAGTAAGGCTGGATCACACATACAGAGGGGGACTTAAGAGAGCAATAGAAAAAAAGTTGTTCTCATGTTCTTGCTTCCAATCATAACAGTCTTCACTCAACTATTGTTCCCCTAACCATGTTGGAGATGATCTGAATCTACTCCCAAAGGGACAGACCTCATATTTCTAAGAAGAGTTTATCAAATTACCCTGACACACCATCCTTAGTATAAAAGATGCAAGTTAATAAATTCAATCTCTGAATTACATGTTATAACTGGTTGTTTCCACATGCTTTGGATAATATTGAATGACACCATCCCCACTCAACATGAAGAAAGTATGAGAAATGTTGGCTCAAAGAAAGCTAAAAAATGAAGAATGGTTTCCCATCACACCTAGCTTACCTCTGCCATGAAGGATTTCTCTGTATAATTTGCAGAGGTTTTCTGACAAAGATTTTCCTATATCGGGCTTCTTTCCTGGGTGAATGTTCTACTACTTGCTGATGCTTGGCTTCGGGTTGAAAGACTTCCTCTCATGTTCATATTTACAGAGATTCTGTCATGTGTCCAGGTCTCTAATACCTGTACAGATGGGACTTCTGACAAACTGTTTTCTATACTCATAATTTCTCTCCTGTCCTATGCTGAGGACTCAGTTCTGATTGAAAGTCATTTCACATATGTTCTATGCACTACTTTCTTTTCTCCTATATGTGTCAGTTCTCTGATGAACTTGAGTTATTCCTTTCTGATCAAAGGATTTCCACATTTGTAATATTTTTACGATTACTGTGCTGTGTGTGTCCTATGAACTTGGATCCATGACTACTTGGTAAAGAATTCTCCACAATTGTTATATTTGTATTTTCTCGCCTGTGTCTGTTGTCTCATGCAAACTGAGTTAGGACTTTTTCTTGAGAACCTTTCCATTTATTTTTCCTACATAGGATTTCTCTCCTCTTTGTGTGTGAGGGTGTGTATCTGTGTGTCTATGTGTTTTGTGTGTTTTATGAACCCTGAGCTGTGTCTTGTAGTTGGAGGACTCCACATCTGCTATATCATAAGGTCTCTATCCTGTATTAGTTCTGTATTGCAATTTCAATTTTGTTACAGATCAAAGACTTTCCCATTTGGTACAATTCTAAGTTATTTCATTTGTGTGAATCAACTTATGTGTGTTAAGCTGTGACCTCCAGGTCTTTCCAAACTAGTTGCATTCATAAGGTTTCTCTTCTTGTGTTCTGTGATGGATGTTAAGTTGTGCCTTCCAGGTGAAAGAATTTCCATGCCTGCTACATATATAACATTTCACTCTGTGTGTCGTCTCTGGTGGACAGTAAGCTGTGAATTCTGGGTGAAAGATTTTGCAAACATGTTACATTCATAAGGTTTCTTTCCAGTGTGTCTTCTCTGATGGAAAGTAAGGTGTGACTTCTGGGTGAAAGAGTTTCCACACATGTTACATTCATAAGGTTTCTGTCCTGTGTGTGTTCTCTGGTGGACAGTCAGGTTTGACTTCGTGGTGAAAGATTTTCCACACATGTTACATTCATAAGGTTTCTCTCCTGTGTGCCTTCTCTGGTGCACAGTTAAGCGTAGCTTCTGGGTGAAAGACTTTCCACACGTGTTACATTCATAAGGTTTCTTTCCTGTGTGTGTTCTCTGGTGGACAGTAAGGTTTGATTTCATGGTGAAAGACTTTCCACACATATTACATTCATAAGGTTTCTCTCCTGTGTGTGTTCTCTGGTGATCAGTAAGATTTGCCTTGCACGTGAAAGACATTCCACAAACGTTACATTCATAAGGTTTCTTTCCTGTGTGTATTCTCTGATGGACAGTGAGAGTTGACTTCTGGGTGAAAGACTTTCCACACATATTACATTCATAAGGTTTCTCTCCTGTGTGTGTTCTCTGGTGGTCAGTAAGATATTTCTTGCAGGTGAAAGACTTTCCACAAATGTTACATTCAAAAGGTTTCTCTTTTGTGTGTGTTCTCTGGTGGACAGTAAGCTTTGATTTATGGGTGAAAGACTTTCCACACATGTTACATTCATAAGGTTTCTCTCTAGTATGTGTTCTCTGGTGGATAGTAAGGCATGCCTTCTTGGCCAAAGACGTTTCACACATGTTACATTCATGAGGTTTCTCTTCTGTGTGTGTTCTCTGGTGGACAATGAGGTTTGACTTCCAGGTAAAAGATTTTCCACAAATGTTACATTCATAAGGTTTCTTTCCTGTGTGTGTTCTCCGGTGGACAGTAATGTTTGACTTCGTGTTAAAAGACATTTCACACATGTTACATTCAAAAGGTTTCTCATTTGTCTGTCTTCTCTGGTGGACAGTAAGATATGCCTTACTGGTGAAAATTTTTCCCCACATTTTACTTTCATGTGGTTTATCTCTTGTGTGTGTTCTCTGAGGGACAATAGGGTATGTCTTTTCAGTGAAAGACCTTTTACATTGTTTATATTCTTCAACTACAGAAGACACATGAGGACTATATACAGCACACATCTTACCAGGTTCACTGAAAACACTCATGTTCTGACACCCAGTGACCTTTCCTGTCCTCATCCCTAAGGAGCTCCCATTATTCTTAATCAGTTCTGACTTCTGTTTTGAGCTCAAATGAAAACTTCTTATAAGTCGCACTTTTTCCTCCCCTGGGTTACTATTCATGACTGCTACTTCATTGAGATATTTATTGTGACTTTCCTGACAGGTGCTAATCACATCCTCCATTTGTGGGACATCTAAAATGCATAACAGAAAAATAGACAAAAACATAAATGAGATCCATACATTCCTTACTGTAAAGGTATTTTCTTACATTTTAAGTGTTACATGATTTTCAAATACCAAAGCACTGTTTTATGCAGAATATAAACTTTTCTCTGCAATGTACCAACTATGAATGTAGTATTGACATTTTACAATGGAAAATAATGTTTTTCTGTATTTCAGATTTTTCTATTTTTTTCTAGGAAATATTTACTGAAATTATTCTTCAACGTACTCTTAATGTTTCCATTCTGAATCTCACTCTATGCCCAGCACAACTCAAAAGCTATTTTCCTGAAGAGAGAATAGCAGCACTACCATTCTCCTATTTTCCTCCTACCTGCATAATACTAGTTTAAAAGAAAATGAGATCTCCTTTTGTACATTTCTTATTGTCTTTTTCTCTTAAAGAATGACTTCTCTACAGACAAAGAGAATTCTAACATCAAATACACTGGCACACCAAATTCAGTTTGCCTCCATGTGAATTCTGGATTGACAATTCCTTGAGACAAAAGATCACCTAGTTCTCTGCCACACATGACTCAGGGGCACTAGGAATACTATTGCTCTGTACAGCTCAAGATAAACAGACCAACTGGGCTCTGGACCCATCATCACCATTCAAGATGCTTTGACTCACCTGTAAAATTCTTGTCTGAGGCTTCTCTTATCCATGGATCTGCACCTTGTTCCAGCATCATGATCAATTTAGGTTTAGGAACACAGTGTCCTATGATTAAGAAATAGTGAAGAATTATTGTTCTTGCTGGGTCATCATTAACGTAAGGTCGCAGACATGCTGTTCACAAGCTTGCTCCTAAATATGGTTTCTCAATTGTTTTTTGGGGGTTGGGGGCCCAGTTCTGTGGCCTAAACTCTGGTTCTGGGCACTGTCCAGCAGATCTTCAGCTCAAGGCTAGCACTGTATCACATGAGCCACATAGCCAATTCCGGCTTTTTTTTTTTCCTGCTTATGTGGTGCTGTGGAATCCATCACAGGGCCTCATGCATGGAAGGCAATTCCTCTGCCACGGAGCCACCTTCCCATCCCATGGTTTCTCAATTCTTAACAGCTCCATGGTGGAGTAGCATCCAACTGTGGGTTTATTTTGCCAACTGTATGGCTTGAACTCAGCTCTTTTGCTAAATGCTAGCATTCTACTAGTTTGAGTCTTGGCTACATTTCTAGTTTTTGAATGGTTAATTGGAGATAAGAGACTCATGGTCATTTTTCTACAGCTGCTGGTTTCAAACTGAAACCTGCAGATGTCAGCCTCTGGAGTATCTAGGATTGGTAGCTTGAAGCACTAAAACCTGTAGCAGGTTTGGCTTACAAATACAAACTTTTACCTACTGATTTCCAGAGCATACTGTCAAGAGTAATATACGTTCTATTCTAGACTGTAGATCCACCTATAATAATTACCCAAGTCTGGGAAGTCAGTCTCCTATTAGTGGATCATAGCTTAGAACTTTTGTCCAACTATTGATTTGCCTTCTTAAAGAATGAGAATAAAATTAGCTCTTGTGTTACATATAATGAAGTTGAAGTTTCCCTTAGAAAAAATGACACTTCCAATGGCCTAGAATCTTTTTTTTTTTTTTTTTTTAGAAATTGTAATGGTCCAAATGCTTACACTTGTAATCCTACACTTAGGAGGTGAGATCAGAAGAGGAGGCTTGAAACCAACCTGGGCACGGAAACTCAGAATATACCCCAAAACAAAAGTGAAAATAGAATTGTGGCTCAAGCACTAGTGTGAAAGAAAAACAACACCAAGCTCTCAGACTCAAATTTCACTGGCTTTTATACTAGCAGTTTTTTACCTGGGAATGGACTAGAATCTTCTCCCTAAATAACATAAATAGTCTAATGTCTACTAAAATAAAAGCACTTGATATTCCAAGTGAAAATAACCTTTGCTCACCCAAGGACATGAGGTTGCTATAGGTTTCCAGCATTACATCTCTATAAAGGGTCTTCTGACCAGGATCCAGATCCTGCCACTCCTTCCAGGTGAAGTTCACAGCCACATCATCAAATGACATCAGTTTCTATAATGGCACATTTCCATCAAGAAATTAGACCTGGGTTATGAGAATTCCAATATGGCATTTTATTATGCTGCAGGTATGATTTTGTCTTACATAAAATGTTTGCAGCTAGCTTTGTTATCTATTCACTAGGAGAATTAAATACCAAACTAGAAATATTTGACAATACATAAACCTGGTCATGAAAATACACAGATTTGCAGGGTGCTGCTGACTTATACCTGTAATCCTAGCTATTCAGGAGGCTGAGGTCTGAGGATCAAGGTTCAAGGCCAGCCCAGGCAGGAAAGTCCATGAGACACTTATCTCCAATAAACCACCAGAAAATGAAAGTAGCACTGTCACTCAAGTGGTAGCACTCACCTTACCCTGAAGAGCTGAGGAAAAACAACCAGACCCAGAATTCAAGCCCTAAGACCAATAAAAAATTACAGTTTCCATAATGCATGCAAACACATTTCTTCTGCTAGCAATAGAGACAAGATAAGAACTCTAAGGAGACAATAATCTGGCATGATAACATTAAGTCTAAGGAGGTGTCTGAAAAATTATATTATCATTTTTGATAAAATTTCAGTACATACCAGGGTAAAAATGAATTAAACCAATATATTTCCTGTTTGACACATACTGCTTCACCATAAATCCTATTTAGACCTTCTATTAACAAGTACTCTCAAAAGCAAGCAGCACACATACAGGATATCACATGGAATACAGAACATAGAACATTGCTAGATCTATGAAAAGCAGTGTCCACATGAATATTAAAAAAAAAACAGTAACAGTACTCCAGAAAGTAACTAATGATTGATTATAAGATTTAATTGAGTTCCCACATAAAAATATACGTGGTTTAAAATGTTTGGTTTAAATGCTAAATATTGAAATGTGGTCATAGATACCCTGATATTTCCTTCCCATGTAAAAAAGAACTGCTACCATGAAATTTTGTAAACTTTGCCTACATTCTACAATACAAAATAAAGGTGGAGGGAACAAGGTTTTCATTTTAATAGCCCTTCATGGAAGGTGAAGGCAAATATAGAGAGGCTCAAGGAACACTCAAGATGACAAAAATGATAAATATGACAAAATGCTCAAATGTGTTACATATTCCTGCGTCCTTTCTCCAGTAGATCTCTAAGGATATATTTTCAATTGTGTTAGTTAATAGTGAAATTCCTCAGAGATCAAAATCAATTAGTGAGCAAACATCTGTGAGATTTTGCGACAAGTGATATTTCTAATAGAGAACATCTCGTCACTGTATTAATTTTTTTCAACACTAGTTCCAATCTTATACTGGCAGTGAATTAAAATATCCAAAAGTAGTGGGAAGGAAAAACAATACTGAATACCACATCAAATGAAGTTAGACCAACACAAAATTAGGAGAAAACAGATTTTCCTGTAGTGTATCAATTGGTAGAAAGAAGTACTTTTCTGTAGGGAACTCAAAAGTTGAGTTGAAGGGAAAAAGGTTTGAGAGGTTGGACTTCCAGCCTGACAGCAATGAGAGAACTGAGAGCTGGCTGCAAAAGGCTTAAAAGAGAATTCTGGAGAGGGTTAAGAGACTGGAGTGCAGGCCTTTTCCTTACTGTTGGAAAGATAGCATCTGAAACTGAGCTGCTGTTCACCTTGAAGGCTAGGTAAGGTGAACTCCATGTCTGCATTTTCTCTGTGTGACAGTCTTCTGTGTCAGGAGAATAAGGAAACATGTTTTTCTCACAACCTGTTGTGGCTCTGATTGTACTATTAATATAGATACTTCATTTTAGCATGTTATCAATGGTAATCATCCCTGTGTGAACTCAAGGTACTATGCTTGCTTGATGGCACCCAGGGACCAAGTGCCAGAGAGCCTTCAGAACTCTGGTGTCCCCTAACTCTATGTGTTTATGTTTTTGTGTTTCTCTAATTTTCTTTGTTTCTGGAATCCTGTAGAACTCTCTAGGCAATAATTTTCCTATAATATGGGTAAAAAAATGTCAATCCTAAGAGCCATGTCAGCAACGTAAAACTGATCACTAAGAAAATCTTGTTCCAGATAGATCATTTGAAGAAAAGAAACAACTGAGACACATATAGAGGAAAGAGGGAATGAAAAAAGAAAAAATGACAGAAAGATAGATACAAAGAGAGAGAAAGAGAAAAATAACCAACACTAATAAGTAGAAAATCAAAAATAGAGAGAGAAAATAGAGGAAAGAAATCTTGTGAGAATACTTTAGAAAACAAATAGGAATTTGTAGAAAGACCATAAAGCTTAGCAACAAATACAGGCGAAGTGTCAAATAAGACCAAGACCATGAAGTGGTCCAAGAACTATATATGGAGAGTAATGTAAGTACATATAGGTTAATCATTCCTTAAGAACGCATGAAGGTATGTATGACCACACTATTTCAGCAATTCCAGGAAAATTTCATTGAGATAGTTTAATGTTACTCATGAGGATGTGATCTGGTGGCAAACTATCCTTCACCTTCCATGAGAAGTAACCTGCTTGGTGTCATTACATCACATAACAGGTATGACTACATTTTATGACAAGATGAAACCTAGACATTCTGAAGCCAATCTGAATTCAATTTAGAATATAACCATTCAATCTGCTAAATCTACAAGCAATCTTTATCTGTTAATTTACAAGCCTTATTTATCTAATTTATGAATATGTTCCTGAGGCTGAATCTCTGTGGTTGGTATTGTTGTTAATTCTTGGACATCTTTAGGGTCATATAATGGAATGGAAAACAAATGAAAAATAAAAAAATCAACTCACCAGAGATCCATTCATTCTGTCTTGCTGCTGACAATGAGCAGAAGATTCCGGAAGCATGGCTGGGATATAAGGGAAATGACACATTCAGAAATGAATCTGTGAGTTTTTGACCCAGAATTTCCTCTTGCAAATATGATACATGGGCTGGA
>NW_012267599.1:25410-27487 GCF_000151885.1 Dipodomys ordii | reverse complement strand
TTTTTTTTTTTTTTTTTAGAAATTGTAATGGTCCAAATGCTTACATCTGTAATCCTACGTTTCAGAGGTGAGATGAGAAGAGGCAGGCTTGAAACCAACCTGGGTACGGAAACACAGAATATACCCCAAAACAAAATCCAAAATAGAATTGTGGCTCAAGCACTAGTGTGAAAAACAAACAACACCAAGCTCTCAGACTCAAATTTGACTGGCTTATATACTAGCAGTTTTTTACCTGGGAATGGACTGGAATCTTCCCCCATATATAAAATAAATACTCTAATGTCTACTAAAATAAAAGCACTTCATCTTCCAAGTGAAAATAACCTTTGCTCACCCAAGGACATGAAGTTGCTATAGGTCTCCAGCATTACGTCTCTATGAAGGGTCCTCTGACCAGGATCCAGATCCTGCCACTCCTTCCAGGTGAAGTCCACAGCCACATCATCAAATGACATCAGCTTCTATAATGGCACATTTCCATCAAGAAATTAGACCTGGGTTATGAGAATTCCGACCTGGAATTTTATTATATTGCAGGTATGCTTTTGTCTTACATAAAATGTTTGCAGCTAGCTTTGTTATCTATTCACTGGGAGAATTAAATACCAAACTAGAAATATTTGACAATACATAAACCAGGTCATGAAAATAAACAGATTTGCAGGGCGCTGGTGGCTTATGCCTGTAATCCTAGCTATTCAGGAGGCTGAGGTCTGAGGATCAAGGTTCAAGGCCAGCCTAGGCAGGAAAGTCCATGGGACACTTATCTCCAATAAACCACCAGAAAATGAAAGTAGCATTTGCACTCAAGTGATAGCACCCACCTTGACCTGAAGAGCTGAGGAAAAACAAACAGACCCAGAATTCAAGCCCCAAGACCAATAAAAAATTAGTTTCCATAATGCATGCAAACACATTACTGCTGCTAGCAATAGACGCAAGATAAAACTATAAGGAGACAATAATCTAGCATGATAACATTAAGTCTAATGAGGTGTCTGAAAAATTGTATTATCATATTTTATAAAATTTCAGTACATACCATGGTAAAAATGAATTAAACCCATATTTTTCCTTCATTTACACATACTGCCTCACCATAAATCCTATTTAGACCTTCTATTAACAAGTACTCTCAGAAGCAAGCAGCACACATTCAGGATTTCACATGGAATACAGAACATAGAGCATTGCTAGATCTATGAAAAGCAGTGTCCACATGAATGTTCAAAATACAGTAACAGTACTCCAGAAAGTAACTAATGATTGATTAGGCCCTTATAAGATTTAATTGAGTTCCCACATAAAAACATCCGTGGTTTACCATGTTTGGTTTAAATACTAAATATTAAAATGTGGTCATAAATACCCTGATATTTCCTTCCTATGTAAAAAAGAACTGCTACCATGAAATTTTGTAAATTTTGCCTACATTCTACAATACAAAATATAGGTGAGAGAAAAAAAATGTTCCTTGACAAGGTTTTCATTTTAATAGCCCATCATGGAAGGTGAAGGCAAATATCGGGAGGCTCAAGGAACACTCAAGATGACAAAAATGATAAATATGACAAAATGCTCAAATGTGTTACATATTCCTGCGTCCTTTCTCCAGTAGATCTCTAAGGATATATTTTCTATTGTGTTAGTTAATAGTGAAATTCCTCAGAGATCAAAATCAATTAGTGAGCAAACATCTGTGAGATTTTGCGACAAGTGATATTTCTAATAGAGAACATCTCGTCACTGTATTAATTTTTTTCAACACTAGTTCCAATCTTATACTGGCAGTGAATTAAAATATCCAAAAGTAGTGGGAAGGAAAAACAATACTGAATACCACATCAAATGAAGTTAGACCAACACAAAATTAGGAGAAAACAGATTTTCCTGTAGTGTATCAATTGGTAGAAAGAAGTACTTTTCTGTAGGGAACTCAAAAGTTGAGTTGAAGGGAAAAAGGTTTGAGAGGTTGGACTTCCAGCCTGACAGCAATGAGAGAACTGAGAGCTGGCTGCAAAAGGCTTAAAAGAGAATTCTGGAGAGGGTTAAGAGACTGGAGTGCAGGCCTTTT
>NW_012267599.1:19993-22625 GCF_000151885.1 Dipodomys ordii | reverse complement strand
CCCACCATCCCAAACCACAGCCTCAGGTACCCGCTCAAACTATGCTCTGGCTTATTTCTCAATCCAGCGCATCACAATGTGTGGAGCACATAGGCAGCCAAGATGGCAATGGGAGAGAATAGAGTGGGGAGAGCCCAATTGACATGCAGATCAGTGCCTAACCAGCCCCTGAAGGCTCAGGTGAGCTGAGGAGCTCAGGAATTCTGCTTGCAGGCCCAGAGTTCATGCCCCAATGAACAAACAGAAACAGAAAAAGAAACAGAAACTCGTGTAGGGGAGACTCCTGCAGTAATTGCACAGTTCCTACCTGACTTCAGTTCCAAAGCCTGAGATTCCTTCACGTTACAGCTCCCAAGCTCCACTGCACAGAGCTGAGCACCGGCCTCCTGGCTCCCACATATGGAAGGCCAAACTGTACTTCAGGGCACTTCCAGCAGCAAGGCAAAGAAAAGAATCCGGAAGAGGCAGACTTAAAATGCCCTTGGTTGGCGGGGAGACGCATGTGCAAAAGCATCTTCTGCCCCACCTACACCCTCCAAAAAACAAAAACAACCCAGGACTTTCAAAGAAAATATCCTCCATGGAGACTACAATTCCCACAATGCTCGGTGCCACCATGCTACTCCCTGGTCACAAGAGGACTTGTGTGCACTGGGACTTTTCTCTGCCTGCTGTGGGAGTTAAGCTCAGTTTCTTCTTGAAAACCACTGTTTCCTCTTGAAATACATAAGACCAACCAGAAAATGGATATATATGGGGATAATTGGATACATTGGCTTTTTGATTCTTAGTTCTAATGATGAAATTGAGGTTATGTGACTGTGTTGCTTATACCTTTCTGCTTTCTGCTGAATGTAAACTATATCTCTGTTTTGTCTTAAATTTTATTAATACATCTCCTCTTACTTTACAAAGGTATTCACAACCACTAAACTTATACCTGGGTCATTTCCCATTGCTGTAATGTATACACTGGCATAAAATAGTAAGATTGTTACGTAAATAGGCAGCATAATACTTCTGGTGATTTGGATTTCACTAAATCTAACAATTAATTTTCCAGAAACTCCCCAATTGTATCGATTAAATCAAATGAGTTTTTTTTTAATTTTGCATTTTATTTAAGGATTTTATGTTTTCTTCTGTTGTTGTCCTATGGCTTGAACTCAGAGCTTGGGCACTATCTGTGAGCATTTGCTGTGCTCTATTTGCATTTCCTTTAATACTTTCTTCAGGTAACTACTGAAAAGTTTTCTCACAGGGATTCTTATGAACATGGCACATCACCTCCATTTCCCTTCAAAGAGATAGTGGTTAGGGGGGTCAGGGATGAATGCAGGAGAGATAGAAGAGTGAAGTTTAGGCTAGGCTATGTTGATGTGAAGCTTAATCACTTGCAAACCAGTCTGCTTTTGTCTTTTCATTTTGCATGTGAAAATCTCTTTAGAATTCTTACCTCTTCTCTGATCCTAACAGTTCCTCTCAGTAGCTTTGGGCTACATATCGAAGGGACCTCAGACTTGTCTTCTCCGACCTTATCCATGAAACTGTAGAATAAATCTTTTGTCTCCTGCCACAATCCCATCAGAGCACAAGCAAGGCTCTGAGAGCCAATAAAAGAGACACAGAGATGGCAGATGGCACAATTCTGCTATATTTCTCAAATTCTTGTGTAATATTTGTCTATACCCACTGTGCCCAAAAATGCAAACAGCACAAATCTTTCCTCATGCTATTTCAATACATATTTTCCACCCAACCCTCCAGACAGTTATAGCCCCAGGCGAAACAGCTAGAATACAGACTTCCTCAAACCAACAAAGGGCAAGGACTTGCAGTCCTGAGGGTGGGAGTCAATATCCCTGAAGCCTTTGCTCACATTTTGTCTGCTCCTGGCAGGCACCTCAGGGTCTACAACAGTCTCCCTCTCTCTTATCAGAGAACCTACACTTGTCTCTTAGGTGTTTACTGTGATTTTTTTGTAATCCCTTCCATAAAAAAATAATTTCGAAAGATTGGATTGGAAACTTTCAGGTATGATTTTAGTTCTCCTGTGTATGGGTTCTCAATGTCTCTACTGTGGACCAGAACTCTTCCTCATGAAAAATGGGAATCAAAGAGCATATCTTAATGAACAGACTTCAGCTCAAAAGCACCTGTAACAATATAAAGAAAAAATAATTTCATTCTTTAAAACTAAATTCCTGGGAAGTGGCACTGTGGCTCAAGTGGTAGAGCACTTGCCTTGAGCTGAAGATCTGAGGGACAAGTGTTCCCGTCCAGAATTCAAGCCCCAGAACCAAAACAAAAAATCCTCCCTGAAACTTAATTCTTGTGACACAAAGAAATAAGGGTCAGGCAAAAACTGGGGTGCTCCTAAGAGTACCTGTGAAATGTAGTTTTCTTTTCTTTTTCTTTTTTTTGGGGGGGTGGGGGTTCAGTCATGGGGCCTGAACTCTGGACCTGGGCTCTGTCCCTCAGCTCTTCAGCTCAAGGCAGGAGCTTTGCCACTTAAGCCACAGCGCCAATCCTGGCTTTTTTATTTTTGTTTATGTGGTGCTGAGGAATCAAACCTAGGATGTCATGCATGCAAGGCAAGCGCTCTACCACTGAGCCACCTTCCCAGCCCTCT
>NW_012267599.1:10949-11298 GCF_000151885.1 Dipodomys ordii | reverse complement strand
AAAGATTATTATAAGGTTTATTAGAAGGACCATATTTCCCAGGAGAGGGAGCACAAGCATTTGTCCCTCTTCAGGTTGCAACAGGATCTGGGGGGGGGGGCAGGAAGTGACTTAAGTACGTGCTCAGGTGAGTCTGAGATGAGAGAGGGAGTGGCCAGCTGTAGGGAGGGAACACTAGGTCTGGGAGGAGCTCAGGTCTTGGAGTTGCTGAGGAGTAAAGGTGAGTATAATACTAACGTTCCTCAGATCTCAGTCTTCTGAATACCTAAGATTACAGCTCTTAGACATGATAGCCCAGTTACAATGCTCTTTTTAAAATTCAGATTATATTCTAATCAATAATATGAAA
>NW_012267599.1:5871-7234 GCF_000151885.1 Dipodomys ordii | reverse complement strand
CCTGGTCTCTAAGTTAAAGCCTAAGGACCAGCAAAACAAAATGTCTGCTCATTTAGTCAATGCTTCCCCTGCAATTTAAAAGACAAACTTACAAATGACTTTAGTTCTCTTTCAATACTACTGTCCTCCATTCCAGTGAGTACAGGGACTGCACACAGAAAAGACTCTATGCCTCTGCTGTCACTTGTAAACTAGCTGTTGTACAACAGTAAGCAGCAACACATACATTTCTGTTCTTATTATTTTAAACACAATGGGCTTTGTCAAGGTAGGTAAAATAAGTGAAGGAAACCTTTCCTTTTCACTTATTGGTTGTGATTGTAATGGATCTATCTTGCTGAGGACTTAAGTCTGACACTCTTGTCATTTGAGTTCTCTCTGAACTACTTTTCAATTTGTTTTCTTTTTAGGACACACACACACACACACACACACACACACACACACTCACTCACACAAATATCCTGAAGAATTTTAACTAGTTCATCAGACAATAGTTTTACTACCAATTCTTCTTGTCCACAGCAATTGTATCATCTACATAAGACAAGACAATTACATTAGGCCACTGGCTTCACTTGACTAACAGGTCCCTGGGTCAACAATCAACCTTGGTGAAACCTGGGCACACCATGTCCCATGCTAGATTTGTTATGTGTTGCAGGTAGTGACCTGTTCTGGGCTCCTCACTCCTGTCCCAAGGGACTTGCCAGGTTTGTATATTGCATGAAGACTTTGGCACTGTGTTCCTCTCCTCAACTGGCTCCTCACCAATCTTTCCTTTCCTGTACCTTCCATTTTGAGTTCTGGCCTAGACTATGAGCCCAGCCAACTTCCAACACACCTGATGAAGTTTCCACATCAAACTATTGGTAACAAACATTTAAGTTTGAATGCACATATAAAGATTTTGGCTTGGTTTTGCCTGACCCCATGGACAAGTGAAGTAAAGATGGTAAGCTGGGGATGCCCCAGGTAGTGATTTTCTCAAAGTACTGACAACTCTATAACAGAGACTTCATAGAAGGATGTTTCTGATCAAGAAAACTGAAAGAAAAAAATGTAAAAGAACCCCACAATTCACTGAGGAAACTGAAAAGAGAGGTAATGGTAAGATGTTTCTCAAAGGAGCAGGAAAAATGTACACGTAATATTATGCTAATTACGGGAGGAAAATGACCTAGAGGTGGACAACAATAAAGATATAAGTGCTCAAGGTAATGGAAGGCAGCCTTGGGTGGGACCTGCATTCTAGCAAAAATCCTATGATAGCCTTGTTCAGTACCCACTGTGCTCAGTATCCCAGCTTCTGTCCCTTCCAGTCACTCTGAGATGCCTCATTCCAGGTTAACCTCAGGAAGAA
>NW_012267599.1:0-401 GCF_000151885.1 Dipodomys ordii | reverse complement strand
GTGTGTGTGTGTGTGTGGTACAAGTAGGAAGCCAAGGGCCTCCCAATCGTGCTATTTTTTTAACTAGGCCTCAGTAGATAAGCAGAGAGGGGAACAGTGTGAGGGAAGGTGTTCAACTACCAACGTAGCTAAATCTGGCAATGTGAAGTCCACTGTCCTTATGTTGTAAATGGAACCCTGGCCAGGTTTTAAGGATTCTCTTTGAGAAATTAAAATACATACCAAAATTGTTGAAGGGACAGGAAGCTGGAGGCAAAGCACTGAATGAAACCTCTTATTCCCAGAGAGAGATTTCTTCAGCAAAGACCACAGGGCTCATGCTTTGATTCCTAGCTTTTATGGAGGCCAAGATGAGAGAATCTCCTTTGAAGCCAGCTCTGGTTGACTTCAACTCAGTTCCT
>NW_012267598.1:137242-138981 GCF_000151885.1 Dipodomys ordii | reverse complement strand
TAGTGCATCTCAGCTTCTCTGGTCTTGCACTTGGTGATAACATGACAGACGCATACAGAGTTCTGCTAACCCAGCCTGGAGATGAATATAAGCTCAGAACCATGATGAATGTACCATGGAGCCATTTCGTGAATGTTAACACAACACCCAACACTGTGGGCATTTTTCCCCTTTGTGTCATGTTGTGTATATACATTTTAATAGGCTAAGTTACGGGATCAAGAATTAGTGATCAGTTGTTCAAAATGATCTTGAGGGAGAAGTTTTCATGTGCAGGTCCCTAAACTTGAGATTCAAAGGTCCAAAGTTGGCAACATCTAAATTCTTTTTTTTAATTGGGAAAGTACTCTATTCTTATCAAGCATTGTTGCCTCCTCCTTTGTTTCCCCTTCCCATCACTTCCCATGTCCCTCCCACCCCAATTCCAAACACACACAAAAACACATACAGACACGCACGCACGTGCACATGCAAACACACTCACACAAGTGTGTGCACACACACACACACAGACACACACACACCTTGCGCCAAAGTTGTACAGTTCCTTTCGACATAACATCTTGTACATGTCATTGTGGCAATGGGTCCACCTGTATCCATATTTAAACAATTTGTTTATTCCTTTGCCCTATACAATGTATATGAACATCAAATACAGTGAAAACAGGGCTTGTACTATTGGAGAGGGACATACAAAGAAACAAAAAGTTATAACTATTTTAGAAACAATTGCAAAAAAGAAAAAACATTTGAGTCCTTATCTTGGGGTTCATTTCGCCTAACTTCAACGTACCTGACCATTTCTGCTTGTCTCAGATATATACTGGTTATTGCAAATAAGGGAAAACATGGGACCTATGTTTCTTTGGGCCTGGCTAACTTCACTTAATGTATTTATTTCCAAGTCTTTCAATTTCCAAACAAATGGGGAAATGTCTTTGTTTCTGATGGAGGCATAGAATTCCATTGTGTATATATACCACATTTCTTTGATCCTTTCATTTACTGAGGGGCATCTGGGTTTGTTTCCATATCTTACCTATGGTAAATAATGGTGCAATCAGCATAGTTGTGGTGAAAGCGTTAGGATGGTCTTGTTTGTGATCATTTGGGTAAATGCCCAAAAGTAGAATTGCTGGGTCAATATAAATTTTAGATATGAGACCCTTGTCCATTGTATGGATGGTGAAGATCTTCTCCAAATCTGTGGGCTTTCTATTGATCAAACTAACTATGTTCTTTGCCATGCAGAACCTCTGTAATTCCATGCAATCCCATTTGCATGAATTCCCAACCCCTCTTTGATTTGTTTTGTTTCTGTCTCTCTATTAAGAAAATTTCAGCCTATGCCAAGGTGACCAAGGGTTTCTCTTATTCCATACTGTAAAGTTTTCAGATTGTCTGGTTTGACTCTGAGGTCTTTGATCCATTTGGAGTTGATTCTGGTGCAGGGTGATATATAAGGATCCAGCTTTAGTTTTCTACAAGTGATTAACCAATTTAGCCAGCGCCATTTACTGAAGAGGCTGTCTTTCTTCCATACTATTTTTTAACTCCCTTATTGCAGATTAAGTGGCTATAGGTCTGTGGGTTCATTTCCGGCTTTTCAATTCTATTCCATTAGTCCTGAAGTCTCTTCTTGTGCCAGTACCAAGCTGTTTGATTAGTATGGCTTTTTAGTAGAGTTCGAAATTTGATATTGATATTCCTCCAGCACTGCTCTTTCTGTTGAGGAT
>NW_012267598.1:133198-134605 GCF_000151885.1 Dipodomys ordii | reverse complement strand
ATTAGAGAGAGTGGATATCCTTGTCTAGTTCCTGAGTTAAGAGGAAATGTCTTTAGTTTTTCAACATTAAGTATAATGCTGGCTTTAGGTTTATCATGCACAGCATTTATTGTATTGAGGAATGTTCCCTGGATTCCTAATTTTTCCAGAACCTTCATCATAAAGAGGGGCAACATCTATATTCTTATTGATGCATGTTGATGAGTTTGGACAGGTCCTTTAACCCAACAGGCTGAAAGGAACCTAATATAGGCACTGTTGTTGGATGTAAAAGGAAAGGTAACTAACTGGTACTCACAGGTGTAAGATGATGTATTTCATTCATTCCAGAGTGTTGGGGAATTTTAGGCCAAAATTCAGAACTAACGTACTGTATATCTAATACTTCCCATATGATATACACAGAATTATTTAATTCACAAAAAACATTACTTGTTCAATTAAAACTCCAAAGAACCAGGTGAAATGTGTGGCCTATTTCTGCTCAGCAATAGGATTTAGAAGCACATCATACTCTGCATTGTCCTTTAGAGTAGATTGTTCCAGTCAAGTAGGAGTTTTCAGAGAAAGGGGAGATGGGTCCTCACTCCCATAGTACCTAATACAGGTCGATGTTTGAGAATTTTCTTAAACTACGGACTGTTCAGTTAGTTCTTTTGAAGTTCCTGGCTCTTGTTTTCCATTCTGGTTTGTGATGTGTAGGTATAATTTTTATTTGAGACGGCATTCCTGTCAGGAAGGAGTGTAGCCTGTTATGAAACAGAGTCTGTTCCTTGAGAAAAGAAGCGATCCTCTTCTTTCGGTTTGAAGCAAATACAGCACATGCATGTTTCCAAATACCTGTTTCTAAGTTGTCTTCACCAGGTCCCTAATCCTTCCTGCCTCAGCAGCACTTCCATTCTCTGCTTTTTGCTTTCCGTTCAGGTGGGGAGGCTGCTGGCACCTGTCTTAGGTGGGAAGTGAAGAGAGGGCAGTGTAGGTCACAGATTCACTCATTGAGAGGGGATGGGGGTCAATCCATTTCTTCCACCTGCATGATATAATCGTATGACATAGTTTGTTCCATCAGAATATGTTGCTTTTGTCTCTGGAAGGATTTTCTTCGCAATGTGCAAGGCGGTGTGTTTTACACTGGCATGTATGAGACATGGCTTAGCATCATGGATGAAGATGAAGAGGAGAAAATCATTCTGGCCCAGAGGTAGGATGCAGGAAATGAGTCTGCTCTGGGTAGGACTCAAAAATACACCGTTTCCACTCATAGGGAAAAGTAGAATCATGGAGTAGAGAGTTTGAGGTGCTGAAATGATTGTGAGTTGGGTAAAATTTTCATTTGGTCACATGCATGCAAGACTTCATAGAGACAGGCAATTATACTCTGTGTATGAATGAGTTTTTTCGTATGGT
>NW_012267598.1:130930-132293 GCF_000151885.1 Dipodomys ordii | reverse complement strand
CAGAATGACTGGTTGGATATGGAAAGACCAGCCTGAAAGAACAACACTTAAGGACACAATGGACTGCAGACCTCAGGAAAAGAGGTGTTCACCATATCTCTGGTGAGGTTTACAAACATGTGCAGCAAGGAGAAAGCAGCAGTGTGGTCCTTTCTCTTTCCCTTCAGTATAGAGGAGTCTAGGCTGACCAAACTCTAGGGAAGAAAGGAGAATGACAATGGTGACAATGAGTCCAACCACCAAAGTTTTGCTCTCTTCTTGCTATGTGGATCTGTGATCTTGGGATGGTTTTCAAGCTAGTGTCTTCCTCTGTACAGTGGAGGTGGAGATCCTGCCCAGTGCTCTGTTCATGTCCAGACACTTCCCCTTAAGAAGGGGATTAAACCATGAAGGCTAGGATCTCTGTCCTATACATAGGCTCCCTCTGTCAGTTGTTTTTATTCAGAGAAAGATTGGTCCCTGTTGATAAGTCATCAGATTCTCGTTAGTAAATAGTATCATCTAATAACTTGTACTGAAATATAATCCATAGAGTGAGACAGAGAGATGAGATGAACAGACTACAATCCTTCAATATTCTCTGAGCTCAGCTCCTTATGATTACCTCCCAATAATGAAAGGTCTTCAACTTTTCCTCCCAAATGCACCCAACTCAACGGAAAGATTCTTCAGGGTTTTTTCAGTATTCTTCATTCACTATGCAAAGAAGAAACTAGTGAAATATTCTAAAATATCTGCACAGAAATAGAGGGTATATGAGACCAGGGGAGTTTTCCAGGCTCACCCTGCCACAGGGTTGAGGCCCAGCAGTGTGGAGCAGGGATTGCAGCTGCATAACACAGAGCTCCTGTGCAGGGGCTCTTCCTTCTCCACAACTCCACACACAAGCTGGCCTGAGTTTAAGGCAGGGCACTTTGGAAGTGAATTTCATCAATTCATTCTATTCAATGATTTTCTTTTCAATAATAGTATATACAACAGTAGGGAAAACATAATATTTAGAGATATAACAATGATGGTATAAGGAGGACATAATTTTGGATATTACAAAAATTTGGCAGTTAAGCAAAGTGACTCACTGTGCCTCTAGTCCATTCATTGTGTTTCATGTTCTGGTCTATAAACACCATCCATAGGTTGTAAATTGTGTCTTTGACAAATGTGGTTTATACATCACTTCTCATTTAAATTCTGAGTTTCTCTCCACATTCCTCAAGCCTCTGTGTGTTTGCTCCAAGATTCACATATCAGAGGATTCATAACTGCAGATGACAAGAGAAGTGTACATGTCTCCTTTTGTGTTACAGGTTGCCCTGGTGCAGTTTTTGATTGAAAATGCTCACAAAATATTTGCCAAAGACTT
>NW_012267598.1:107399-126240 GCF_000151885.1 Dipodomys ordii | reverse complement strand
TTATACCTTCTTTTAATTTCTCCAATCAAGCAAGGATTTTCTTTGTTAGTTTCGAGGCATGGTGACTGGATCATGGCCTGGCTAGACAGGTGTTCTACACTATGCACCTGACAAGAAGCATATGCTTGCAAGGATTCTGGGAGCCGTAAAGGCCTGGGGAGTGTGGATGAGAGGGTCCCATCCCTGCTGTGTGCAGATCCCAAGAGCAGTTCATTTGTAATAAGCCAAAGTGGAAGCAACACAGAATCCTCCATGGGCACAAGGTCAAACAGCCTGTCCTGTGCCATTGAAGAAAATTATCTGAGAGCATCAAAGTAGTCAAAGGAACTCACCAAAAGTGTGGATGAAAAGGATTCTGAATAATAGGGGAATGTAATTTAGAAGTGTGTGTTCTATGCATGTATAGAAAACCAAAATGAAACTCTTGCCAATTAGTTTTAAGCTAATTGAAAAGAGAAACAAGTGGGTGTCAGTATCTCTCCTAGAATCCCAGTTACTCAGAAGGGTGAAGTCTAAGAGACTCTGAGAGGTTTTGCTTGAAGCAAGTGCTCAACCCCTTGAGCTACAGCTACACTTTGGGTTTTTTGTTGTGTTTTCCTTTTTTCCAGGAGTAGGTCTAGTACATTGATGCTAGGGGATATCACTCGGATAATTTTGCTGCAGGTGAGGACTTTACCAGTTGATTTATAGCACCATTTCCAGGTTTTGATGCAACTAATTGGAGATAAGAGTCATAGACTTTCCTTCCCAGGATGGCTTCAAACCAGGATTGGAAGATCTCAGCCCCTTGATTAGCTAGGATTACAGGTATGAGCCACCACCAGCACCCGGCAACTGGCTTTCTTGGTAGTTATCTGGAGATAAGAGTCTCAAAAGATTCCTAAGACCTCAGTATGCTGAGTAGCTCAAATTAACATTATAGGCTTCAACCACCTGCATTCAGCTGACTTGTGGATTTTCCCCTCCCTTTCAAGACCATCTACAATGCATTCTGGGGTGGTTTCTGGCATGTTTCCTCTGTACACCAGTGTACATAGTTGATCCTCTTTGTTAAGACACTTATTTTCTGTGATATTTTCCCCCAATTCAGCAGTTCTCTTTAGCACACTTTCAGTGAACCTCAGTCAATTGTCTGAACACATTAAAGGAGAATTCCAGAATCAAACAATGCATAGTTTGTAAAATGCACAGAATCTGAGCAGTGTGCTGAACCCCACACTCTCTGCAGTGCCGTGTATACCAGAATGTAAATCGTACCTCATCCAGGGCACCTGATCCAGCCACCAGGCCTTTAGTCCCTTAGAAGACCTCCTGTCAGCAGGTCACATGCTGTGTGGCAGTTCCTGGAAGACCTGTGTGTTCCCGAAGTTGTTCACCTGAGAAAGCGGGTTGGCACTATAGCACTGGATTCCCAGCCCACCACTCAGAAAGGACAAAGAGAGGCCAGAAAACACTTCTTTATGTGCAATGTGAGATCAAGTGACACATTATGAGACTGATCTCTATCACACTCTTTCATTATAATACAATGTGATGAGTGCTTTAATCTAATCTTTTTTTTTTTTTTGTCAGTTGATGGGCCTGAACTCTGGGCCTGGGCACTGTCCCTCAGCTTTTCAGTTCAAGGCTAGCGACCTACCACTCGAGTCACAGTGCCACTTGCAGCTTTTTCTTCAAATGTGGATCTGAGGAATAGAATTCAGCACCGCATGCATGCAAGGCAAGCACTCAACCACTGAGTCACCTTCCCAGCCCCGCTAATCTATTCTTAATGTCTTAGTGTTCTTAATGCATACTAAGCTTTAGTAAACATATGCAGAGGAATGACCATGCTAAATATGTGCACATGCACTGTATTTATGGGTAGATATATATAGTATATATAATACAATGTACAATGTTATATATTCTATTCTATACCATGTGATCTCAGCACCAGTCTTTGGCTCACAAGCATATTTGCCCAACCAGTATTTATGCTGCTTTTTAAATGTCACCCTGTAAATATCATCCCTAAGGGAAACTCTGTGTTCATTTATCGCCAAGGTAATGCCTGGATAAGATCTATTAAAAATATTGAAAGCCGTTCATAATAGTTGGTTTAAATCCATGACTCCATGCTAGTGTATTTTTTTTTACTTTAAATTGCAACTCTACTCAACACATATGACCCTTGACTATTGAGCATTCTCTAGTCAATTTGTTATAACTGTATTTACATAGTATTAATTATTTTGTCTAGTTATATACCAGTGATTGAATGTATACAGAGGATGTCCTTGGCTTCTGTGCTAGTATTCACCATTTTATGACACAACTCTACTCACCACATTCTTTCAACTAGAGATAAAGATTCTCATGGCCTACACTGAGCAGCCTGTCTTCCAATCAAGTTCTTCAGATCTCATCCTTCTGACTAGCCAGAATTACATGCAAAAATACTGACTCTTGCCTTCTATATTCTCTTACATATCTTGTCAACTATTACAAAATGAAATATGAAAATCTTCAAGATCCTCAAACTGTGAAAAGATCCCAATTGTCTAGTTGTGTGGGAAGAAAGGCTGATAACCTTTCTGATACTAATCATTACCAAACTGACAGTAACACTGCATATGTATCAATCAGTTATGCTTTGTGATGTTATAAATAAACATTTCTATAATCAAAGTAATGGTCGTTGGGATGGGTGTCTTCTTCATTTCAGAAATAGGTGAATTGTGTTAGCAAATTATCTCTCAAGTCAGGAACTGGTAGCTCATATCTGTCATCCTACCAACTCAACAGGCTGAGATCGAGGGTTACTGTTCCTAGGCAGCCTGTGCAGGAAAGTGGTTGAGACACAACTCCAACTCACCACTAAAAACCAGGAAGGAGATCCGTGGCTCAATCAGCAGAATGCTAGTCCTTAGCAACATGTGTTTAGCAAGAGCACTCAAGCCCTTGGTTCTACATTCATAAACAGCACACACACACACACACACACACACACACACACACACACACACACACACTCACCACAAGTAAATATATAAATTAGCTTTCAATGATGACGTTAAATTTCTATTTTATATTTACCGGAATATATTTCTATGTCTCTCATCTACCTATGTCTCTCATCTACATTTCAATATTTGTATATTCATTTTTATTGCAAAAAATACTTGTCTGACTTTGAGGATATTGAACTGGGCAGTATGCTTTAAATTACCCAAGTCCTAAAAAGACATAGTTTTCCAGGATCCAGTGGCTCATGTCTTTAATCCTACCTACTCAGGAAGCTGAGATCTGAGGATCATGGTTCAAAGACATCCTCAGCAGAAAAATCCATGAGATACTTATCTCTAATATAATACTCAAAACCCCCAAAACATCAACATGGCTCAAGTAGTAGAGCACTAGCTTTGATAAAAGAAGCTCAAGGACTGAACCCAGGCCCAGATTTTAAAAGCTAGGATTGTCAAAAGAAAAAAAGAAAAAAACGGAATCTCTCTTTTTCTCTCACTGTCTCTTTGTCTGTCTCTCTCTGTCTCTGTGTCTCTGGTCCCTGTGTCTGTCTCCTTCTCTTCCCTCTCTCGATCTCTGGTTCCTTGTACCTATCTCCCCACAGATCTCCTGAGAAAGAACTCAGAAATATGTTCACAGTTGCAGGCAAGGTTCTCACATACCTATCTTTAAATCACTACCCATGGATTGAGGAATATTCAGAACCAGAAGCAAATCAATTCCAGGATCCTCCTCCAGCCAATTGGCCAATACATAGTCACAAAGGGGCTATGCAGATCAAATGCATGCCTCACTTTCTGTAGTCAGAAAACTACATTGCCAGGCTTCACTCTGAAACCCATTTCCTGCCCCATTCTCTACAACTAGAACTCTCTATTCTTTCTTTGACCTCCCATCAGCAGATGCATATGTTGCTTGGGTATTTTTAAAAATCTTTACTTCTTTTTCTCCAAAACTCTACTCCCCTCATTTATAAATTTGATTTACATTCACGAGACTAAATCTCCCATACCATATACACAGATCAATTTATAAGAATGAAGCTCTGTCATTTCTGGTAAGGTGCACAGCAGCGTGTAAAGTGAAATGCACCACACACGAAATGACAATCATCACACATTCTCTCCTAGGTAGATGCTAGAGTTTATTTGAAAATGTATCTTAAATGTTAAAGATATAATGGAAAGTGGGTGTCTAAAAAAGAAGTTGATATTTGGTCTGTGGGAGGTTCTTTGTAGGTATGAAAATATCCCAGTCATTTCCAATCATTTATCCAATAAATCTATTATTTAAAAAATGTAAAAACTGAGATGTCTCTGGAGATCACAGACTGCATGGTACCTCAGTGTTTTGGTTTTGGTTTTGAAAGCTTTACTGAAATCTTAAGAAACTGAGAGATTTGAATGTCTGGCTTCTACTCACTTCTTCAGGAATTTCACAGCTCTGGTGCTTTCTTTTGACTTCTCCAATCCAGCAAGGTTGTTTTGTTTGCATATTTGCTTTTCTTGAGACATAGTAACTCTATCCATGACTCTGCACAGGACAGAGCTTCTCCAATATCTACACCCTACAGGAAGCATAGGTCCCGGGATTGTGAGCGCCAGGTGAGTGGGATTGAGGTCTTTGCACCTGGCTGGATGAAGATGGTTTGAGTAGCTTTATTTACAGGAAGCCATAGTGGAGGCAATACAAAAGTCCTAGGATGGGCAAAAGGTCAAACTAACTATTGTGTGTTCTTGAAGCAAAATATACATATGAATGAAGGCTTCATGAGGAAAACTACTCAAATGTGGAGAAGAAGTTTTAGAATAATAAAGCATGTGACCAAAGTACACTATACAAGTGCATGAAAACCTCAAAATGAGACCATTTTCAGCATTGAAAAAGCTAATTTAAAAATTAGTTGTGGCTGTGTCTCTCTGAGTTATATAAGCTTAAGTAGTCAAGGGAGTCTGATTTGAGGATCATGATGTGAAGTGGGCTGGGCAAGGAAATCCTAGAGGCTCTGATTGACAAAAAGTAGCCTCCCCCCCAACAAAGAGTTTGAAGTGGAGCTGTGGATCAAGTGGTGAGAGTGCTACCCTTGAGCAAAAGAAGGTCATGAAAGTCACTGTGGCCATGAGTTCAAGTCAAAGGAGTTGTAAAAAGGACATAGAGAAAGAAAGCCAGCAGGAAAGAAGCAAAGAGAAACACACAGAGTATAATAGAGGAGTGACAAGGGAAAAAACACAGAAAGAAAGTAAAAAGACAGACAGAAAGATATACTGTACAAAAGTAAGCCAAAGAAAGGAAACAGGGAAGGAAGGAAGGAAAGAAGGAAGGAAGGAAAGAACGATGGAAGGAAGGAAGGAATTAAGGAAGAAAAATGTATTAAATGATATTACTTAATTGCTTCAAAGAAATGAACTGATAAATGCCTTCAATAATAAGGATGAATATGTCCTTATGAAAATGAAAGAAAATTGTAAAAATGAATTCTCTTGTATGGTCCAGGTCATACAACAGTTTACAAAAGATACGGCTATAGAGCATAGATCAGAAGAGCATGGACTAGGGGTTGTAATAGTGGGAGGTGTGGAGAGGTGGTGGGTGTGTCTGTGAAGGGGAAATAACCAGTGTGTCTCCAGTGGAATCACCCTGGCGTCTGCTGTGTCTGCATGGAGGGTCTGCTGCTTTGGTGTTTGTTTGGTTTCACCCAAGAGGATTCCTGATAAAAGCTTGGTCCCAGAGTCAGTGGTGAGAGATGTTGGGGTCTTTAGGAAGAGGAACAGGCGGAAATATCATCCAGTGACAAGGAAGCTGCTCTCTGAATGAGAGAAATCTCTGGAGGTCTGGTTAGTTCTCTGGAGAGGATTGCATTACAAGAGCAACACCTGTCCTGTCCTCTCTGCACAGCACAGGCTGGCTCAGCACAGGCTCTCTCCACAGTGCTCTTAGTCTCTGAGATATGAGCCAGTCCAGGTCCCTGACCACAGGCCTAGTTTCAGAATACCATGATTTGGGACATTCTTCCTTCATGATTTTGAATTAAACATCTATTCTGTGTTAAATATCCAGGCCCAGGCATACTTAGAGCACTGAAATTTCAATGAATATTCTGAGCTATGATGCAGGGCTATATTAAAGGGAAACACAAAATTATATGTACTACGTGTATTAGTTCTAACAATTGTAAACATGTATAGGATTAGATTAGGAATTAGAAAAGAGGTGATAAGAAAGGAAGAGGATATGTCAGCTTGGAAGTTAACAATTAAACTTCTTTTCTTTTTCATTGTTAAATATCTAGCCCTTAGGCCTATTTAGAGAACTGAAATTTCAATGAATATTCTAGGTTAAGACTCAGGGTTATATTAAAGAAAATGTAAAAATATATATAGTAGGTGTATTTGTTCTGATAATCACAAATATAGATGTGTGTGTGTGTGTTTATATTATTAAGTTGAAAAGAGCCAATCAGGAAATACAAGGGTAAGTTAGGCTGGCAGTTATGGCATGAGCCTTAGAACCATGACATCCCAGAGAGAGGACCTACCAGCGCTCAGATTCCAGGCAGTTGACTGCGGTCTCTGTAGGAGCTGCAGTCATGTCTGCGGTCTAGAGCCATGAAATGGACAAAGACAAATGTTCACTGCAATCCCGACACTCACCATGCCCAGTTTCCCTGCACAAGGTAGTCTGTGAAAATGCTGGTTTTGAGGTTCCTGTAGAGGGCGGCCCTGGAAAGTGTTCTGTCTTCCTTCTCCTGACCTTGTGCACTGACTCTGACCTTCAACACTGTTCATAAAAAGTGGTCCCTGCCGACACTGTTCAGAGCCTGGGGTGAAGCCAGTTGGCCTCACATTCTCAGAGGAGATGGGAGTGAAAGTGCATGGGAGACAGTATGGAGGAGACTTTGCCCACACCTCAGCCAGTGAGCAGAGGTTTCCACTTATTGATGTAGTGGCCATTACTACAGAGCCACAGTTCTACTGACAAGAGACTAAGTGCAGCCCACAAACCTAAGTACTTCCTCACATTTAGGAATTCTTAATGGTTTCACATATTTCGTGATGTTCTTTCTCAATTTTCTCTTCCTCCAATATTAGATATTGATAAGATGGGAATAATCATCCAAGCAGGTATAGTTAGGCCACTATGTGTGTTAGTAAAAAAGCAATTTGGAATGATTTCTTTTTTTATTCGGAAAATACTGTACAGAGTGGTTACAATTAAATGGGCAAGAGTACAAGTTGTTATGTCGAAAATGAACTTTACAACTTTGGACTTATTTCTTTGTGGATATTCATATTATGCTATAAAATATTTCTTCTCATGTTTGCAGTGATGTTTGGTCAGTTTGCTGTGGTCATCTGCTTAGCCTTGCCCTAACATTTCTCCTGGCTCACTGTTCCCTTGCCAGATTCTTCTCTTTCCTGGGAGGTGCATTAGCTTCCTGCCTTGTTCTTTTCTCCATCTCTTAGAGAAGAAAATGTCCAAGATCAGTTTCTATATCTGTCCTCCTTGTATCTTAAAAAGTGATAGAGCTTTTTTGTTTGCTTTAAAATCCAAAGCACAAAGTCCCCTGGGTATCAGTGACAAAGACTGATTGGGATTGAGAAGACTACCTGTGGCACTGTGTTTCCATCCATTTGGCACAAAGCTCTAGGACATATGTTTTCACTGACGGTGTATTGTGTTGATGTGCAGCAGGAAAGAAATCATCCTGAAGAGGATGCTCAGCAGGACAGACCTGTGTTCCTGGAGGACACCAGCAGAGCCCTGCTCATCCACAGCTCAGTGCAAATGAGAAGAGCCTGGAGGAGGAAAAAGCGACACCTCTTCCTCTTCAGTGATGTGTTGCTGGTGTCTAATACCAAGTAAGTATGGACTGCATGCTCTCCTGCAAAGCACGCAATGCTTTTCACTCACAAATGACATTTAAGACAAATTAGAATTCGTATTCATTTGGTTTTGCAGAACTTAAAATCCCTAGTTTATTTCCCAAGAAATCATTGCAGGTCCCATGCTGTGTTTCTGTAGAGAACATAGTCAAGACTGAATAAAGCAACATGGCCTTGTGATCCATCAACTGCCTGTCCCAGCTCAAAGAGTTTGAGACAAGTGGTTCCAGAGTTAGAGTCTAGGCTAGAAAACATACAAAGGCCCCATCTAAAAAAAACATATTTAACAACCAAAGAAATAATGATGTGACCTGCTTTCACTATATTTGATGTCGGTATAATTTGTAGAGGAGTGATTTGGTTTCAAAGGTATGCTTGTTTGAAGAGTTAACACCAAAATGTTTCTAAGGTGTGTCTTAAGAAATTTCATTGTTTTTTTTAATAACAATGCAATTTCAATTGAATGTGTTTGAGTGCATTGTCGTCATCGTCATGGGGTGTGTGTGTGAGTGTGTGTGTGTGTGTGTGTGTGAGTGTGTGAGTGTGTGTGTGTGTGTGTGTGTGTGTGTGTATGAAACAGGCATAGAGAGACAGACAGAGAAAGAATTAGAGATTGCAAACTGTGAAAAATTATAAGGAAAATATGAGGCTTTCAACTCAAGAATAAAAGGCAATTTTGCTACCTATCACCCTATACACAATGTGAACTTTATTTCTGGTTTATGTCCTCCATGTTATTTTACATAACATGGGGCTCAACTCCATGTTGGGTTTATCTAGCTCAGGCAGGTACATGCAAATACAGCAACTGTTGCCTTTTAGTAGAATGTTTTCAAAGTTTATCCATGTTGTAGCAAGTACTAGAGCTTCATTCGCTTTTATAGATAAATACTTGGCCATTATATGAACACATTTTCTTGATTTATTCATCTGCTTGTAGACAACCTAGATTTCTGCCCTATTGTGTGCTTTTAAATGATGTAACTATACCAGTTTGAGAATGAAGAATCTTTCACTTCTTTGGAGTATTTACTTAGTAAATATTGCTGGGTTATATAATAACTCTGTTCAGTTTTTAGGAACTACTGTTTTTCTTACCATTCTACTGTTTAACATGACTACTAAGGTATAAGTGTCACATTTTACACAAGCTACGAACACTTCTTATTTTCTGTTTTAAAAATAGTAGCATCCTCATGAACCTGAGGTATTTTTTTTCAAATACTTTATTGTGATCAAGTGATTACATAATTCCCCAAATTTCACACTATTGTGGGATAGTGATGCTTAGTTAGAGTCACAAACACATTCTGATTTTCATGGGGCAAATTATCTATGGTGGTCTAAAGGATTATGAGTTATCTGAATTACAAATAAAATTGAGATTTCTTGATTAAATAAGGGGTTTTGTGTTCATGAACAAGAAAGCAGATTGGAAATTCATTTTCAAAATCAGGGCTCCCATTCCAATGAAATTCCCTCCTGGACTTTCTCAATATAGGGCATGAAAATCCCTATGTGATTAAAATGAGTCAGTTTGGAGGCAGTACATTCCAGCCACGAGGACCAAGGCCACATGAGACTCACACTCCCCAGAATCCTATCCTGGAGCAGTGCTATCCAGCCACAGGTGGCTGGTTCATTCTGAAGACAAGGCAGCCGGCCCAGGGCCAGCACCCTAACAGTGAGTACTTTCCTATCCCACAGGGGCCTTCCCATGCTCATACCTCACTTCTATGTGGTTACAAAGTTTTCCATCTTCTGTACAATTGAGGAACTCTGTGGTCTCTTAAAGCATTTGACATGCATAAAGAACACATTTAAGTAAATGGAAGCAATATACCTATGGCTCAATCTGTAATTCCAGCTACTGAGGAGGCTGCGATCTGAGTTTCTCAAAATAAAGTCAGTGTGACAAGGAAGGTCATAAGAGCCTTATCTCCAAATGTCCATGAAAAAGCTGGAAATAGAACTGTGTTTCACAGGTAGAGGGCTTCTCTTGAAGAGAAAGCTCATGACAGGGACCAGGCTCCTGAGTTTACTATGTATCCTGTGGGAGGACATAAAGAGAAGAAAAGATGTCAACATCTTCCAAAGTTTCTGGAAAACTTTGAATGTATACAGCAAGCTTGAGTTAGATTTTTTCCTTAGTGAAGACTAGAATATGACTAGGGTCACCAGAAGGAAAACATTTGCATTCTTTTTTTTGTCAGTTGTGGGGCTTGAACTCTGGGCCTGGGCGCTGTCCCTCAGCTCCTCAACTCAACGGGAGTACTCTACCACTGGCCCAACATATCCACTTCTTGTTTTCTGGTGGTTTATTGGAGAAAAGGGTCTCACCAACTTTCCTGCCTGGACTGTCTTTGAACTGCCATTTTGAACTGTCATCCTCAGATCTCAGCCTCCTGAGTAGCTAGGATTATAGGCTTGAGACACCAGTGCCAGGCTAACATTTGTACTCTTACAGTTCAAACCAGATTTTGATTTGAATGTCCCTGCTCTAGTACAAAGGACCAGAGACAGTGTAAGACAACCCCAGTTTCCCTCATTTGCAATAATTAGTAAATGTCTAGGGTAATTTTATCAGATGAATAGTAACTCAAAACTCTATAAATAATGATCCTATAAGATGATCCTAAGGGAAATAAACACCAAGATATGAACATAAGAGGTCTTTCTTTGTTGTTGTTGTTTGTAATGTACAATGAGATTTTTCTTTCCCTTGTATGTTCTTCCCCCTTTGGTCACTCTACTTGATTTTGATTCCTTCCACCTTGTATAAATTTATCTAATTTGGGTAGGGGTAAGAAAATAACAAAATGCTGAAACAAGGACATAGGTTGTCCCATTCCAATAATGATAATCACAAGATGTTAAGTTGGAAATGAAATTTAGAGGAGAGATGAATGAAGGAGTTACAGGAGGGAAGGGATAGTTGGAGAGCAACAGATGAGGGGTTAACAATTCTCGACAAGAAATGGACTCACTTCCTTGCTCATGCAATTAACACCTCTGTTTACAATAATTAAATAGATATAGAAAGCATATGACCAAAAGGGGCTGGGAAGGTGGCTCATTGTTAGAGCGCTTGCCTTGCATTCATGAAGCCCTGAGTCCAATTCCTCAGTACTACACAAGCAGAAAAAAAGAGCTGGAAGTGGCGCTGTGCCTCAAGTGGTAGAACACTAGCCTTGAGCTGTAGAGCTGAAGGACAACACCCAGGCCCAGAGTTCAGGCCCACGACCAGACCCCCCAGCTCCCTGCCAAAAAAGAATATGATAAAAAAATGTACTAATTACCTTACTAATGTTATTGTAACCCCTCTTTACAACATCTTCACAAATAAATTATATTTAAAAAATACAAGCCACAAACAAAAAACAAGACAACTTGTAGTCTTTCACTAGGCAGGCAGGGTGCAGGAAATGATCAGAGTAACACATTCAGAAAGTCAAATAGGAGGAGAATGGCTCTCAATGTGAATGGTTATATAACTCTACTGGAATGCTAGTTTTCCCTTTCAGAAGGGAAAGATACACCTGACAGCCCTACTTCAACTCAAGAACTTTGTAGGTGGAAGAAAGTCGGCCACACTAATTAGAAAGATAAACTGAATGTGGTCAGACTCCTAGTCATAACCAACAGTTTACTGATTTGGGCCAAGACTCTATCCATAGTAAAGGGAATTAAGCCATTACAGAATGTGGATAATTAAACACACAAGCTCAGGTTCTAGGAGATTAAAGTGATCCCTTGAAAACTGTTGGTTCTTTAGAGTCAGAGCAGAAGAAAGAATGAAGGGGAAGATCTTTCATCAATTGGCTTTTTGGGCGGCGGTCCAGCACAGCCAAGGAGAACAGACCCCTGAAATCTTCATCAGCAAAGAGAAAACTGCTCTTTGGGGCTTTCCTGGAGGCTGCTTGTAAGGATGGCAAACTACCCTCCCCTATTCTGGTAGGTCCCAGATTGGTGTCTGTTGCCCTCCTGAGGAGAGGAACCTCCTGAGTGAGGAGGGGAGGGAGAGGAGTGTTCTCATGTAGCCCCAGGTCCAATTCAGCAAAGCATCAGACAATGGGTGGGGGTGCTTTGTTACTATTGCTACAAGATGTAAACATGTCACAATGTACAATTCCCTAAGTCAAGCACAACAGGTAAGTATTCTCTTCAGAGGTGACTGGTACACCAGGAGCCACATTCCCTGCTGCAGACCTGCAGTACCAGGCTCTGTGCATGTGATACTCTGAGTCTCCTTCCTTCATGCTCCCTCCCAGCTTTACTCTTCCAGCTTGCAAATGTCTCCAGTAGCATAAATAGACATTCCTCAGACAATACTCAGTCTAGTAATTTACGTATATTAGACAAGATCTTTCTTTGATGTTTCCTAGAATCAGAAAGCCCACTGGTGGTTGTTGGTTTTCAGAGAGGAGGATGGACAGATAGTGTTTAAAAGATCTGCCCTTTCTATAGGGGAAGGTGGAAAGGTTCTGAGTGATCTGATCACATAGTATTGTGTTTGTACTGAAGGCCAATGGACTGTGTGCTTCAAACTGGCTAAAATGGCGACTCTTATTTTGCTTTTATTTGTTTGAGAAACCACCTTCAATTCTGGTAGAGATCAACAAGCTCTCAGTACTGAAGTAGAGAATCATTTGAAAGCCATTTATGCATTTTCACTGTTTGTTATATATTAACCAGGCAACAATGACTTAGACCTGTAAGCCTAGCTTCTCAAAAATCTGAGATTGAGTGTGATATCTGAGACTTCTGCTGGATAGCTAGCCCAGACTGGAATGTTCATGAGACTCTTGTCTTTAAAGAACCACTCAAAAGCCAGAGGTGGAATTTTGCTCAAGATTTAGGACAATAGACCTCAGCTTTCACGCTGAAGCTCCAGGACTTGTATATGTGCACACCACAAAACCTAATTTACTATAGTGTATGTGGATGAATGAATGTCCTTCATCTGCATAATCACTACTATTTGATGGGAATTTTCCCTTGGGTGCAACAGAGAATGCCCTGGTATCACTTTGTACAAAGAAAATTTAGGAAGCTGATAGGATCACCATTGTTCTATTCTCATATTTGGAAAAATAATGGAAAATCTGAAAATGCATATGTTACCATAGATGAAAGCTAAAGGAGTCAACTCACTGCAGTGACAAATCCCATTTACTGTTCAATGTTTCTGAGTCAGGCCCTACAAGAAAAGAACAACAACAAAATATAATTTCAAGCAAATAAATACAATTGCTAATGAGGTTGCCTAGCTTGAGCACTGGAGCCTCGCACACTCAAACATCTTACTTAGAGAAGTGTGAGGTGGTGCTCTGAGCCGGTGGACATGGAGGACCTGGGCTTTCTTTCCTCTCCTCCACACAGGAGATGATTTCCTTCCTTAGTCAGGAGGGGCGGCTCACCGAGGGCATTTTCAGAAAGTCAGGCAGCATCAAAGCCTTCAGAGCCCTCAAAGAAAAACTCATGTCTGGAGCCCGAGTGGACCTGCACCAGGAATCCATGTTTGTGGTCGCCTCAGTGTTAAAGGTAGGACACAGCCAGCATCACCCAGAGAGGCAGCTTCACTGTGAGGCCACAGCACTGCATCACCAGCACCACAATCACCCAAGAACAATCAGGGTCCTCACACATCAAGCATGTGGGAAATGAAAAGACACATGTCTGTGTGTTCTGTCTGTTTACTTTGTCTTCTCACCTCATCTCCTCTCATCTCCCCACCTGAACAACCATGCCCAATATGCCTAATGAGTGATCTAATTTACTGTATTGCTGTAAATCGCCATGACAATACAACTATGAGCACAAACAATTCCTGCCAAACAAGCACCCTGCACTGCCTTCTTCAAAGAAGGTTGAACAAAGGTACAAAATCAAAAAGAACTTGTGAACTTTTTGACAGAAAGAATCAAAAATTCCATTCATAACCAAAGTGAAGGCCCAAATGAATCCACTTTTAATTCACTGGTCCTCCATAGCTCAGCTCATGCCCCCATTCCTGCCTGTCTCCAATACCTTTACAGAAAATGTGGTGTGGATACACAGGGACTCCTCTTCTCTCAGTATCCCACCATTGGGTCTTTCATCATGTTTTTCTTTCTTCCCATACATCCCAACATTTATATTTACATAAAAAGTCATTTCTTACCACATTACCCATAAATTTGTACATTAACATCAATAAAGCAGCCCAAAGAGCTGTGACTCTTGGAAATTCACCTGAGTTTTACAATACATATATTAGGTCTGAAATGATATAGGTAGATTACAAGTATCTTTATGTTTATTGACGGAAGTATTTGATAGAGAACCATAAAACGAATACAATTTAGTCTTTATGAATACCATTGCAGAAAATCATGTGACAATGATTAAGAATGGCTTCATAAAAATAGTTTATTATCTCAGTTGCTCTAGGTCTTTCTTTATGTCCTTTCATTGTTGGTCTAGACATTTGCTATGCTAATAATATTTGGCCTGTACTGGGCTAGGACAATAGAATTGTATTAGTAAGCATGGAAGAAATGAGTGCGGTATTGCCCACTGGCAACTTTACATTACTTACTATCAAGAAGTAGACTAGTACATCTCAGCTTCTATAGTCTTGAACTTGTTGATTACTTGACAGATGTGTACAGAGCTCTGCTAATCCAGCCTGTAAATGAATATAAGCTTAGAACCATGATGAATGAATGTACCATTGAGCCATTTAGAGAGTGTTCGTTCACACAACATCAAAGACACTGGTCATATTTTACCCTTTGTGTCTACATTTTAAAAGGCCCAAGGTAAGGTATCAAGAATTAATGATCAGTTGTTCAAAATCATCTTGAGGGAGAAGCTTACATATGCAGATCACTAACCCTGAGATTCACACGTCCAAAGTTGGCAACATTTAAATTCTGATTGATTCATGATGGTGAGGCTAGGCAGATGCTCTAACCCAACAGGCTGAAAGGATTACAATATAGCTACTCTTCTTTGGTGTATGTGGAGAGTTACTCAACTGATATTCACCAGTATAAGATGATTTATTTCAATCATTCTAAAATATTGGGGAATTTAAACCCAAGATTCAGAAATGACAAATTGTAAAACCAAGCCTTCCCTTATCATATGTACAGTAGTATTTTGTTCAGAAAAAAAAACACTTGTTCAAAGAAACAGCTTGAAATGTGCCAGCTTACACCTGCTCAGCAATAGTATTTAGAACCACTGCATACCCAGCTTTGTCCTTCAGAGTAGATTGTTCCTCTCAATTATGGGTTTTCTGAGAGAGAGAGAGATGGGTCTTCACTCCTTCAGCCCCTGAATGGAGGTGGGTGGTTTTGAAGTTTCTTAAAGTAGGGACTGTTCACTTAGTTTCTCTGAAGTTCCCAGCTCTTGTTTTACATTCTGGTTTGCTATGTTTGGTTACACCTTTTAATTTTGAGGGACATTCCTGTCAGAAAGGTGGTGCAACCTGTTATTAAACAAAGTCTGTTTCTTGAAGTAGAGAGGAAATCTTATTGTTTCTGTTTGAAGAAAAGTTAATGTATCCGTTTCCAAATACATTGTTTCTAAGTTGTCTTCACCAGGTCCCTAATCCATCCTGACTCAGCAGCACTGCCAGACTCTGCTTTGTGCTTTCAGTTCAGGTGGGGAGACTCTTGGCACCTGTCTTAGGTGTGAAGTATAGTAAGGACAGTGTAGGTCACAGATTCATTCATTGAGATAGGGTGGGGAGTATCAATCCATTTCTTCCACTTACATGTTATAATGGTACGACATAGTTTGCTCCATCAGAATATCTTGCTTTTGTCTCTGGAAGGATTTTCTTCACAATGTGCAAGGCAGTGTGTTTCACACTCTCATGTATGAAACATGGCTTAGGATCATGGATGAAGACTATGAAGAGGAGAAAATCATTCTGGCCCAGAGGTAGGAAGAAGGAAATGAGTCTGCTCTGAGTAGGACTCAAAAATCCAACTTTTACACTTAGGGAAAAGTAGCCTCCTGGAATAGAGAGTTTGAGGTGGTGAAATAATTGTGAGTCGGGTAAAATTTTCATTTTGTCACATGCATGCAGGACTTCACAGAGACAGGCAATTATACTCTGTGTATGAATGAGTTTTTTCCTATGCTATTGTTTTCATGGCATCTTTCCCATGTACACATGAGGAAAGTCAACACTGATGGCTAGCAGATTATACTGATAGACCCAGGTAGCGAGGCCATGATCTCAGCTTGGTCAAAAATTACTTATACATTAAAGTCTATATCTTGTTAAATGACAAGTTTTTGTATGTATTCATTGTTGGAATGAGTCCTCTCATTATAGTATGTGCTTTGGGATGTGATCACTAACACAGAGTTCATAATTGCCATTTTAGAAATAATGTAGCTGTTTTATTTACAGGAACTTTTTGTTGAGTACAATGTGAGCCAGTACAGGATTTATTTTATTTTATTAGCATTTATTTTAAAAGACACTATAGTTATATTGATCTTTATACATCCGTCCAAGTCAATGTGGAGTGTGGTCATCTTAAGGATGAGCACTAGTTTAAAATATATCCTTCCCTTTTTATACTTTCAATGACTTCAGTCAAACATATAGAAGGATACTTTGTGTGTTTAGAATCTCCCACAAGAAATTACTTATCTGATAGTGTGTTTTTCTGAGTTCAGTTTTTTGAAATGCTACCCAGAGTCAACCAAATGCTGCTGAAACATCTCTTTGGAATGTTAAGCCAAATGCACCAGAATTCCTCCTTAAACCTGATGACCTCCTACAATCTAGCTGTGTGCACAGCCACCAGCTTGATGGCTCTGCCCCCTGATGCCAGGGCAGGATTTCATATTCAACTTGTGAGAAAGGTAATGGCTCCATCCTGAGAAACAGAGTTGTTGGTTGGATAGGGAAAGCCTGACAGTCCAGGGTTTAAAGGACATACTGCAGACCTCAGGAGCAAGAGGGGGTTCATCCTATTTCTGGTGTGGTTTATGAACATGTCCAGCAAGGAGAAAGCAACAGTGTGGTTCTTTCTATTTCCCTTCGGTATAGAGGAGTCTAGGCTGACCAAACCCTAAAGAAGAAAGGAGAATGACAATGGTGACAATGAACTGCAGCTTTGGAGTTAATCCAGCAAAATTCAGCTCTCTTTTTGCCATTGTGGGTCTATGATTTTGGGATGGTTTTCAAGCTAGTGTCTTCCTCTGTACAGTGGAGGTGGAAATCCTGCCCAGTGACTCTTCTCATGTCCAGACACTTCCCCTTAAAAAGGGGATTAAAACATGAACTCTGGGACTCTGTACTACGCCTGGATTCCCTCTGCTAGTTGTATTCAAAGAAAGTTTGGTACCCAGGTTATAAGTCAGTCAGGTTCCTATTAGTAAAGAGTATCATGTAGTAACTTGTATTTATAAGTGCATAGTATGAGTCCTAGAGATGATGCAAAGGGAAGGGAGCTTCAATGCTCTGAGGTCACATCCTCATCTACATCATTACCTCTCACTAAGTGAAACATCTTGAACTTTACCCCCATATGGACCTACTTGTAGACAAAATTATTTCTGGTGGTTCTTTGAGGGTTGCCTAACATATAAGCAACAGCATATTTTTTGTTAGCTACAGGAAGGAGAAACCAGTGAAATATTCTAAAACATCTCCACAGAAACACAGTGCTAAATGAGACCCTGAGGAGTTTGCTAGGCTCACCCTGCCACAGGGTTGAGGCCCAGCAGTGTGAAGCAGGGATTGCAGCTGCATAACACAGAGCTCCTCTGCAGGGGCTCTTCCTTCCCCACAGCTCCACACACAAGCTGGCCTGAGTTTAAGGCAGGGCACTTTGGAAATGAATTATGTCAGTTCATTCGATTCAATGATTTTCTTTTCAATAATAGTATATACAACAGTAGGGAAACATACTATTTAGAGGTATAACAATGATGTTATAAGGAGGACATAATTTTGGATATTAGAAAAATTTGGCAGTTAAGCAAAGTGACTCACTGTGCCTCTAGTCCATTCATTGTGTTTCATGTTCTGGTCTATAAACACCATCCATAGGTTGTAAATTGTGTCTTTGACAAAAGTGGTTTATACATCACTTCTCATTTAAATTCTGAGTTTCTCCCCACATCGCTCAAGCCTCTGTGTGTTTGCTCCAAGATTTACAGATCAGAGGATTCATAACTGCAGATGAGAAGAGAAGTGTACATGTCTCCTTTTGTGTTACAGGTTGCTCTGGTGCAGTTTTTGATTGAAAATGCTCACAAAATATTTGCCAAAGACTTCACTCCTGTCTCTTAGGAGAGTTCAGGTATTATGGAAATGTGAGGTGTCATCAGGAAGCAGGAACAATTTAAATGAACAGTTGAACTGTCCTTGGGGAGGAGCAGCAGGGAGGCTGCCCAGGCTTGGGGGATGCTTTAGGCCATTGCTAATGCAGAAAATTCTGTCCTGAGGGGAATGTTGCAGGCCAGGGCCCCACCTCTTTCTCTTCCCAAGGCAAATCACAACTCATTACACTGTCAGGAGACCAAAGCCATGACAAGAGGTGTCTGTTTTCAAAAAGTTGTAGTGCAATTTCTCACTTACTTTCCTCAGATCTCAAATTCAAACAGGATCATATCAGAATCTGAGGATTCCTATGTAAGATAATTTATGGAAAATAGATTTGCAGGAGGAGGTCACAGTACTTGATAGGAAATGGACTCATTACCCTATTCATGTAATTGTAGCCCCTCTGTACAGTATTTTTACAATGAAGCATATATATAGAAAGAAAAAATTAAATTACAAATTGAATAACTATAACAGAAGCTTCTGTGCAAATCTGCTCCCATTTTTTTAATTTTAATTTTTGTGAACATACTGTACAGAGGGGTTACAATTACATGGGCAAGATAATGAGTACATTTCTTATCAAGCATTGCAGCCTCCTCCTTTGTTT
>NW_012267598.1:92153-103329 GCF_000151885.1 Dipodomys ordii | reverse complement strand
GCAAAACCTGGGTTCTTCCTATGGTTCTTGGATTCTTAGTTTGGGTGCAGTTTCTTGGCCTTTATTGCGGTCTTGTTGGTTTTCTATGTGTAGAACATCTTTAAGGATCTTTTGTAGGGCTGGTTTGGTGGAGATGTATTGTTTCAATTTTTCTTTGCTATGGAAGGTTTTTATTTGGCCTTCAGTTATGAAGGAGAGTTTAGCGGGGTACAGTATTCTTGGTTGATAGTTGTTTGTTTTTAGGGCTTGGCATACATTATTCCAGGCTCTCCTTGCTTTGATTGTCTCTGCTGAGAAATCTGAGGTGATTCTAATTGGTTTCCCTTTATAGGTAATTAATCTTTTCTCCTTGACAGCTTTATGGATCTTTTCCTTGGTCTGAGTTGATCCTGTGTGGATTATAATGTGAAGGTGGGATGTCCTATTCTGGTCTGGTCTATTTGGGGTTCTAAAAGCTTCTTGTATCTGAATAGGCCTATCTTTTTGCATGTTTGGGAAGTTCTCTACTAGGATTCTGTTAAACAAATTTCTTAGACCATTAACTTCTGTTTCTAGGTGCTCCTCTACACCCATTATCCTTAGATTAGACCTTCTGATGGTGTCATCCAAGTGTTGGATAGATCTATCATATTTCTTGGACTTGTCTTGGATGGTTGTATGTTCTTTCTCTATAATATCTAGACTATCTTCAATCCCCAAGATTCGATCTTCTGCATGGTCTAACCTGCTGTCAAGACTTCCTACTTTGTTTTTTATTTCTTTTCCTTCTAATTGGTCAGCTTTGATATCTTCAAATTCTTTGTTGAAGCTTTGTTTTAGATCTTGTATGGACTTCTTTACTTCCTTAATTTGGTGTTCAGTGTTTATTCTCAATTTATTTAGTTGATTGGTTATGGTTTCCTTGGACTCCCATTCCTTCTGTTGGGTTCCATTCAGCATTCCTTTTGTGGTCTCCCTGACTTCCTTCAGCTCTTTGTTAATGGATCCCATGAATGCCTTTAGTGATCTTTGTGTATTCTCATTCTGCTATCTCAATTACTCTTTGCTTAGCTTCCTCCCGTTCATGCCATTCCTGTAGTTCTCTTTGATTGTTTTCATCTTGTTCATGCCATTCCTGCCTTTCTCTTTGAGTATTCTCAAGCTGCTCACAGAAATCCTGTATCGGTTTTTGAGTAGCTTCTTCACACTCATGATATTCCTCTATAAACCTTTGGATTGCCTCCTCTCTCTCCCTCTTATGCCCATACAGAGTCCTTTGTAGATTTTCAATCTTTTCCTGCATTGACCTTTTGTTTGCCTCCTCTCTCTCCCTATCACACTCATAAAGAGTTCTTTGTATGTTTTCAATCTTTTCATTTATCATGTTTTCCAGCAGTGTTTGTAGAGCTATTTGGGAACTGTCCTGTGGGTTATTCATTATCTGTTCTGTTCCCTGATTATCATGAGTGGGAGTGGAGATATCCAGGCTTGCCATTTTCTTGTGGTTTTCTGGCTTACTCTTCCCATTTGGGATGAAAGTAACATCAGTTTTGTGTTAGAACACTAACCAAAGTCTGAATTTGCACAGGCAATAGTCTGCAAATACAATCTAGTTCAACAGATACCTCTATTCAACATCAAACAACTATATAATAATGGGCTACGAACCGCAAAGAAGAATTTGGTAAACCAGAAATTATTAGGGTTAGGGAGAGATGTGGGTAAAAAATATGAATAGAGTGATGTGGGAAGGTACAGGGAGAGTTAACTAAGTCCTAGTCTCAAAACAGGAAATAGGTTGGATAGGATGAAAGTAGAGACAGAGAAAACAAGAAGAAAGAGAAAGTGGAATAAAGAGACCTGAAAAAATAGAAAAATAAAAATTAATAATATGCAGATCGAGAACAAACTATTCAAAGAACGTGAATATTATGAGAGAAGGGGAGAGATATAAAGGAGATGTGAAAAACTTAAAAATAAAAATACTTAAAATATTATATAGGTATAAAGAGATAGTACTGCTATTAAGGAATTTAAGTCTCAGAAGTTTTGAATTGAGTAATAAATTTGTGGATTAAGTGTGTACACAATGGGGGATAGGGTCTAGTATTCAACTACAGGTTTATCTGAGGATGTGCAGAACAATTTAGTCCCATAAAGAAGAACAAAAGAGAGGAAAAGGTGAGAAGGATAAGGAAGAAAGAAAAAAAGATCAGAAGTTCAGTCGAGCTAAACAAAAAACAAAAAGAAAAAATTTTTTTAAAAGAAGAAAAAAAAAAAGAAAGGAAAATGAACACACGCACATATCCCTAAATTAAAGATTATAAGGGGGAAAAAAAGTACTAGAAAACAATTTTTTCAAAAAAGGTAAAAATTAAATATTAGAAAAAGTTTTAGAAAAGAAAAAAAATTTTTTGTAAAAGATATAAAAAAAAGAAGAGAAAAAAAAGTTCTTTGATTTTTTTGGGAGGGTTGGGAAAAATCCTGTATCTCCCTTGTGTCTGTAATCAGCCTCTGGTTGGAGTCCCTGGTCTGCTTGTGGTCTTGTGGCTTGGTTGGTTTCTTAAGTCAGTTTGTTTGGACAGGCAGAAAAATGCTCTGCTTTACCAAGGATTTTTTTGATCCTCCTCCCAATTTAGTTCAATGGAAGAGAGGTGTGCTTTGAGTATCACAAAAGAGGGAGATGGCTTTTTCCTCAAGTTTGGAGATGCTGTGATGAGGCTAGGTTCTGGGTAGAGTTGAGGCCTTACATCAAACAGTAGCTTTTCCCGGGGGTTAGTTTGTGAGAAACTCACGGAGCCCAGACTGGAGCCACTCTCAGGGTTTCTGTTTACTGTTGTCGAGGCTGCTAAAGGGAGGGGCAGCCTCTGGCTCTGATTACCTGATGAAGAAAGCCACTCCTAGGGCTGGTGCCCAACTGGGTGACTTTTCCCTGGGTGGAGCTGAGTCTGGCAGGTCAAGCAGTTAAGTTCTTGTGACCTGCTAAATGACCCTAGTTTTATTCCAAGGCCTGAGTTGGAGCTAGCAGCTCCACCGAGCTTTTTCAGTATCAAAGATGGAGATCTCTGGTACTGGGGGGGGGGAGGGGTGGCCTTCCCTCCTCTGCTCCCTGAGAAGGAGTGAGGACGTCAGGCTTGTACTCACGCCGAGTCTTGGTTCCTGGGTCGTCTCTGGTCTGGGAACCACAGGATGAAGATGTCTGCTCCTTGTTGGTTCTTGCTGGTGTTTAGTAGAAACGCTCGCCTGCCCCATCTGGCTCTTTCATCACGGACTCTCTCTGTTTCACTTATGGCGTCTGTGGCTGCCGCCGCCACTGCTGCCGCCACAGAGGCAACTGCTGGCAAGAGCTCAGATCTGTCTCCTTGCCTGGATTTTCCCCCTCTGGCCTAAGTCTCTGTCTTGTGATGGCACACTTGGTGTGATTCTCTGGCTTAGGACTGTTCACTGGAACTCTAAAACTGCTTTCTATGTGAGAGCTTGTTTTGTCTCCAACTTCTCTCCGCCATCGTTCTGGAACTCCCTCTCTGCTCCCATTTTTAACCTGCTACTTATAGCTTCTTCCCCATGATTCAGCTCACTGATTGAGCATAGATTCAGAACCTCAGGGCTTTTATCACATATTTCTATTTTTGCTCTTTCATGTTTTTGTGGTGTTTATCTCATTGCTTTGGGAAAGTCTTTAGGATAGTTGTATTTGTCAGGATTTGAGATAAGATTTGTAGGCCATTTATACAAAGATTTCTTGTTTTCTTCTCGTTTCTTTTTAGACTGACAATGAAGCTATTGATTGTGTGAGCACCACAGAAGACAAGCTCACCTTCTTTTGCTTCCCAATTCCTCTTCCTATCTTTCCAAATCTAAAGACCTTCACTGTCCCCAGAGTAAGCTAAGTTTTTCACTTATACTGTTTTGTCTTATGCTAATTGTTGATATAATAAGGTAAAAACAGAATTCAATGTGTTGGCCAGCCATGTTATTGTTTCACATGCATATTGGGTTGAGGGTGCTGGCTGAGCTGGGCAGCTGTTCTGGTTCAACCAGTGACATGTGTGTTGCTATATCTACTGCCCCTAGAATGGGGCTGACACAGGCATTTATACTTTGTGCCAGCTCTGGTTGGTTTCCACATGTTCTACAAGGTGCTGAGCCTTCATGTGGAAGACATACACTTTCCTAGAATCAAAGTGGGCAAAAGATTATTCAAGCTTCTGTTCTGTTCATGTCATTATGACCACAGTCAAGAATCCCATAGCCAAGCCAGAAGTCAATGTAAGTAAAGACTGCAGAGGGGAATCCAAAACAAACTCTAAAATCATAAGAGAGGATAGTGTTGGTTATTATGCAGGGTTATCCCTGTAAGTGAAAAGTCCTGAAAAATACATTCTCAAGCAGCATAACTACTATATATGCTATATTTCTCTCCATCAGTCTTAAGTTCTATATTCTTCAGACCAGCTTTCCTAAAAATATGTTCACTAGAAGAACTGAAGGTAGTAGCATACTACATGCTATCTAGGGAATAAAGGCAGATTATTTCCCTTAAATATCTACTTGTTCCCACCATGTTACTCCTTTAAAGATTTGGAACAATGTCTCTAGGAACTGATGTCATAGTAGCAATGAGTTGGTGAAAGCTCTTGTAGTTGCTTATTCTTTAAAAATATTACTCTCCTAAGGGAATGGGATCCATTCTTGACATAAAGAGTTAGGTGAGTGGGGTGCTGTGACTCACACCTGTAATCCTAGCTACTCAGCTGAGATCTGAGGATCACCATTCAAAGCCAGCCTGGGCAGCAAAGTCTATGAGACTCTTATCTCCAATAAACCACTCAGAAAACCAGAAGTGGCACTGTGGCTCAAGTGGTAGAGTGCTATCCTTGAGCTGAAGAGCTGAGGGACAGGGCCCAGGCCCAGAGTTCAAGTACCATGACCTTCCAAAAACAAAAGTAAGGTAAAAATTTATGTTAAAAACTGAAAACAAGCCTGACACTGGAGCTCATGCCTGAAATGACAGCTACTTCAGAGGCTGAGATCTGAGGATCAGGATTCCAAGTCAGTCCAGGGAGGAAAGTCCCTAACACTCCCATCTCATATTAAACTTAGAAACAATGGCCAGGCTATGAGCTCAAGCCTCAGGCCTGGCACACACAAGGGCACACATGCATGTACATGTGTACACACACACACACACATAGCACATGACATCAAACAATGAGTTCTTCTGCACAAGTGTTGCATCATCCTATATGAATTTTAAAAAGCAATTATGAAGCCCTTAAAAAATTACAAAATTAAAGGTCTGAGTAAAATGAAGCTTGTTTACCTCACAACATAGGTCAGAAAAGGTATCTCCATCCATGGGTAGTAATGGAAATCATAAGGAGGAACACAGGATTTGAATGACCACATCTTGGAAGATCCACTCCCACCAACTGTTTAGATGAGACAGGAAACAGATCATCATCTGTGCCAGAGCACACAGATAAGGTCCAGATGGAGTCACCTCCTCTTCTACCCCACTTTCTCACCAGTAATCTGTGCTCAACACAAACATGCTCCTGGGGGAAGAGTGAAATCCTGACCTCCAGTGAATTAAAATACAGAATCAAAGTACAACCGAACTTTTGAAAATATACAAGAGTATATTTATTACCTACTAACATTTGTTTAGTGACTCACATATTACAGTAGATCTGCCTTTTTGGTGCACTTCACACAATTTGTCCAAACATGTCCAAAGCAAAAGACATTTCAGAAACAAAAGTTTTAAATTTCCCTACCTGTATTAGGCAACGTGTTTAATGCACAGCAGCTGAGTCCATTCTGGGTTATCAATTTTGTGAAGTCTTGCCTCCACAAAAGCAAATAATAAGGGAAATGTAAACATACTTCCAAACACCACAAAGCAAATACTTTGGTTTAGCTGAACAGGTATATCTTTCACCTATTTTGAGAGGTCTTGTAGGAAACATAAATGATTGGCACAGAATGGAAGTGTTTGAATTCTGTACAGGGTTGGTGTTTGCTCCAAGTACTAGCTTAGAATCATATACCAGCTGGCTACTGGTATAATCCTAGCTACTCAGGAGGCTAAGATCTGAGGATTGTGGTTTGAAGCCAGCCAGGCAGGAAACTCCATGAAACACTTATCTACAATGAACTATAAAAATAAACAGACGTGAAGCTGTAGCTCAAAGAAGTAGAGTGCTAGCCTTGAGCAAAAAAAATTTCAGGGACAGAGCCTAAGTCTAGAATTCAAGCCTCAAGATTAGAAAAGAAAATAAAATCACATACCTTCTCTCTTCTCTCCTTTTGGTGTAAGGTAAATAATCAGAGTAAATTATCAAATCTTGAAGTCTTTATTACACAGTTAGTCTGCAGACAGCCAATTGCAACAAAGATCTGCAGCCCACAAATATACTTAACACAGGTAGGAAACAGGCCCAAGAGGAAAGAAAGAACAAAATCAATACCAGCAAACCAATTCAGTTCCCATGGTGGGCTTTGGGATGCCATGATGACCAGAGATGAGCCAGGAGACAGCACACAAGACATGATCACAGATACATGTGGCACCTATGGTCCATTGGGCCTAAATAGGGTCAGGGCAGGGTGCAGGGTCAGAGGACACCCCCTTCCCAGACACTGGACTGACAGGTTCAGTAACCTATCAGCCAAATGCCCACCTCTGCCTCCAGGGATTCAGGCACATCCATCACCTGGGTGGCAGGAGTGTCACCTTCCCCCACCATAAAGATAAGATGCCAGACCCTACCAATCGTGATGTGACCAATGAATGTGGCGGTGGCCAGGACTGACCTCCCTACTTCACTTTCTATCTCTGTCTCTCAATTTCTCTTTCTCCATTACGTTCTTTCCTCTTCTCTCTTCTTTCTATGTTTCTCAATCACTTTCCCCCTGTCTTTCTTTCCTCACTTTCTGTCTCACTCACACACACACAATCCCTCTAATGGTTGTGTCTTTGCTGACTCCTCATACAGGAATCCTGGGATTTATTAAAAGGGGTTCATTTCTTCATTTCTTTTTTTCATCTCTTTCTTTTTTCTTTATCTATTTCTTTCTTCTTTCTCCCTTTCTTTCTTTCTTCTTTCTCCCTTTCTTCCTTTCTTCCTTTCTCCCTTTCTTTCTTTCTTTCTTTTCCTTCTTTCTTTCTTTCTTTCTTTCTTTCTTTCTTTCTTTCTTTCTTTCTTTCCTTTCTTTCTTTCTTTTTTGGTTGGTCATGGGGCTTGAACTCTGGGCCTGGCGCTGAACCTCAGCTCTTCAGGTCAAGGAAAGTGCTCTACCACTTGAGCCACAGCATAACTTCCATTTTTCTGGTGGTTTATTGGAGATTAGTCTCATGGACTTTCCTGCCCAAGCTGGCTTTGAACCACAATCCTCAGATCTCAGCCTCCTGAGTAACTAGGATTATAGGCATGAGCCACCGGCGCCTGACACTTTTCTTCATTTAATTTTACAGTACACAAAATAACTCAGGATGCAGATAACAGTTTAAATTGCAAATTCATGTATTGCTTATTTTAAAAATATCAAGATTTTGAGCAATTCACCATTAAGAAATAAACATGTTCAATGTGGTACGTACACACACACACACACACACACACACACACACACAAAACAGAATTCTATGCCTCCATCAGAAAGGCATTGACCAGTTAGGAAATAGAAAGACTTAGAAAAAAATTATATTAAGTGAAGTAAGCCAAACCCAAAGAAACATAGGTCCTATGGTTTCCTTTACTTGCAATAAGTAGTATTTGTCTAGGATGATCTTGCCAGACAAGCAGAAAATGTCAAAAGCTATGTACATATAACCATATAAGATGATGTTAAGTGAAATGAACCCCAAGATGGGGCACAACAGGTTTTTTTGCTGCTGTTTTTTTTGGGGGGGTCCGGTCATAGGGCCTAAACTCTGGGCCTGGGCACTGTCCCTCAGCTCTTCAGCTCAAGGCTAGTGCTCTACCACTTGAGCCATAGTGCCACTTCCGGCTTTTTTCTTTTTGCTTATGTGGTGCTGAGGAATCGAACCCAGGGCCTCAGGCATGCAAGGCAAGTGCTCTACCACTGAGCCACCTTCCCAGTGTTGCTGTTGTTTTTAATGTACTGTATGAATTTTTTGTTTCTTTCGTATATTCTCCCTCCATGGTATAACCCCTGTTTTCACAGTATTTGATTCTGGCACCCTGCATCTTGTATATACATTTTTATAATTTGGGGATGGGAAAGGAAATGGCAAAATGCTGAAATAAGGATACAGGTTGACCTATTGTAACAATGAAACATACAAGAAACTATGTTGAAAATGAACTTTACAACTTGGGGTGCAGAGGAGTTGGGAAGGAAGGGAGGAAAGAGATGGTAGGGAAAAAAACAAGAAGAGGGTAACGATGATGGGTAGGAAATTTACTCACTACCTTACTCGTGTAACTGTAACCCCTCTGTACAGTATCTTTACAATAAAAAAGAAATAAACATTTTAAGACACAATGTGTCCTGATTTTAATGTTACTTAAAGCATGCATTTATTAAAGCATGACAGGACATTCCAATAAATATGATAATTTTAGGCTTTTATGTATCAGTTAAAAAGTCACTTTAAAAAACTTTCCAAAAACTAAATGTTATAAATTCTCTTTTTGTTGGTCATGGGGCTTGAACTCTGGGTCTGGATGTTGTCCCTCAACTCTTCAGCTCAAGCCTTGTGCTCTACATCTTGAGCCACAGTGCCACTTCCTATAAATTTCTCTTACAGAACAATTTATTTTTTATCAACCCTTATCGATTTTGCTATCCGATGTTTTCTTTTTTGTGCATGCCAACTTGAAACCTTGCAGCCACAAAATTGTATATTCCAGATGCCAAGTCTTGTGGTTTTTATTTTCCTGCCAAATTCTAATCTTAGCTCAAGGATAATACCTTATGGTGGTAAATTATAGCATTACCAGATCTCCATAAAATACATTTGTATGTTTTGGAGAGCAACCTAGTACTTGCTATCTATAATGAATAATGGAGCTATAATTCACACTTATTCTGGGAAGTCCAGATAGCTATCTTTTAAAGAAAATGAGAACAGAGAAAGGAACTAAAATGTAGAAAGAAACAGAGAATGCTTTAAAAAAATAAGCGAAATACTTGCTTTGGAGCAGTGTTGAATTTTAGCACAAAAAAAAAAAAACAAGCGGGAACAGGACGACCCAAGTATCCAGCCATCACTGTGCCAGACCCTTTAAGTGCAGAAGCTGGGATTTAATGAGAGAGACAAACCTGGAACAATGAGCATTTACATCCATGTTTTCAGCCTCACAAGACTTTGTGTGCGGACATGGAAACATAATAATCAAGCCAAGTCTCACGAGAAGTTGAGGGCTTCTTTAGGTTGAAGAGGTCCCAGAGTGGGCCCAGCCTTCTCTACCTCCAGGAGGAAACAGGAAAGACTTCTCCAGCCACTGATGAGACAGAGCTCTCTCTTCACTCAATTTCAGAGCTTATGGCTTGTCGAGATGTTAGTTAAAAAAAATAACAGGGATTAGACAATACTGAAAAATACAGAGGAGCATGTGTGTGCAATTTAAAAAATTAAAAAAAATGAATGCAGGCCTTAAAATCCCATCTCAGAATATGCAAGAAGCAATTGAGATTCAGGAGAGAAGGCAGCATGTCTGAATGTATCACAGTGCACTTGGAAAAGGGGTATTTGTTAGATAGGATCTGGGCAGAGGAGGCTGACAAGGGAAGAATTGTGTAGTCTATGGTTTCCCAATAAAATAAAGAAGGTATGTTTAACTTTCTTTCTCACCTTTCATCCATCCCCTCCTTCCTTCCTTCTCTCCTCCCTACCTCCCTTTCTTCTTCTCTCTGTACCTCTCTTTCTCTTCTTCTCTGCCTCCCTTCTTCCCTGCCTCTCCTCCTCCCTCTCTCACTGTCCCTCACTCACCCCTCCTTCCCTCCCTCCCTTCATCACAAATAACCATAACCCCCATGAGGGGAAATAAACTACCAAAGAGTGTCTCCTTTTCCACTTCCAGGAATTATAATCTTCCTTTGACACTATTGCTTGCTAGCAGCGTTTTGTACTCCTCCAAGGAGTAATTTCGTCCTTTGAAAGGGGTAAGCTGACATATTGAACTCATCACACACTGGTGTTTGAGTTAAAAAAGAAAATGGTTTCTTTTTGGGACCAGATATGCTGTGAGCAAATAAAACATAAAAACAAAAGCTGGGTGCTTGTGGCTCACACCTGTAATCCCAACTATTCAGAAGGCAGATCTGAAGATCTGAGGATAGATTTGAGGTTCCAGGCTTGAAGTCAGCCCAGGCAGAAAAGTCTGAGACTATTAACTCAAACTTACTAGCAAAAAGATGGAAGTAAGGCTTAGTTCCAGTGGCTCATGCAATGTAATCCTACCTACTCAAGAGGCTGAGATCTGAGGATCATTGTTTGAAGTCAGCTTGGGCAGGAAAGTCCATGAAACTATTATGTCTAAGCACATAAAAGCCAGAAGTGGAGCTATGGCTCAAGTGATAGAGCACTAGCCTTGAATAACAAAACTCAAAGACAGTGCCCAGGTCCTGAGTTCAAGCTCCAGGACTGGTATCCTCTCTCTCTCTCTCTCTCTCTCTTTCCCTCTCCCTCCCTCTCCTTCTCCCTTTCCCTCTCCCTTTTCCTCTCCCTCCCTCCCTTTCCCCTCTCTCTTTCTCCCTCCCTCCTTCCCTCCACTCCCCTCCCCCTCTCTCTCTCACACACAGAGTAGAGTACCAACTTTCAATGAAAAAGCCAAGCATAAGACCCAAGTGTTTCAATCCTCTGTACTGGCACAAAATAAATAAGTACATAAAAGTTCACCATCTGCTGTGGTTTGAATGTTGAATATCTCCTAGTGATCTCTGTGCCAAAGGCTTGATTGCCAACCTGTGCCACTACTGAGAGGTGATGTTATCATTATAGTGAACTAGTGGAAGGTAGTGAAGTTATCAGGAGCCTTGAAAATGATACTGCGACTCTGGCCCTTTTTTGTCTTTCTTCCCAACAACCATGACATGTGTACTCATCTCATCTTCTATATCACTTTATAACTTTTCTTCTTCTTCTTCTTCTTCTTCTTCTTCTTCTTCTTCTTCTTCTTCTTCTTCTTCTTCTTCTTCTTCTTCTTCTTCTTCTTCTTCTTCT
>NW_012267598.1:85607-87938 GCF_000151885.1 Dipodomys ordii | reverse complement strand
TCTTCTTCTTCTTCTTCCTCTTCTTCCTCTCCTTACTCCTACTCCTCGTCCTCCTCCTCGTCCTCCTCCTCCTCTTCGTTCTCCTCCTCCTCCTCTTCCTCCTCCTCCTCCTCCTCTTCTTCTTCTTCTTCTTCTTCTTCTTCTTCTTCTTCTTCTTCTTCTTCTTCTTCTTTCTTCTTCTGTCTTCTTCCTCTTCTTCCTCTCCTTCCTCTCTTTCCTCCTCCTCTTCCTCTTCCTCCTCCTCCTCCTTCTTCTTTCTTCTTCTTCCTCTTCTTCCTCTTCCTCCTCCTCCTCCTCTTCGTTCTCCTCCTCCTCCTTCTTCTCCTCCTCTTCTTCTTCTTCTTCTTCTTCTTTCTTCTTCTTTCTTCTTCCTCTTCTTCCTCTCCTTCCTCTCTTTCCTCCTCCTCTTCCTCTTCCTCCTCCTCCTCCTCCTCCTTTTTCTTCATTCTTGTGCTGGTCCTGGGGATTAAACTCAGGGCCTGGGCACTGTTGCTGAGTATTTTTGCTCAAGACTAGTACTCTACCATTTGAGCCATGGCTCCATGTTTTAATTTTTTGTGGTAGTTCACTGGAGATAAGAGTCTCATGGACCTTTATGCTGGGAGTGACTTTGAACTGCAATCTTTGATCTTTGCAATTTTCTCAGCCTCCTGAGGAGCTAGGATTATAGGTGTGAGCCACCAGTGTCTGGCTCAATAAAACTTTCTTGAAGTGATTTACTCTGCCATCACAAGCCAAAGCAACAGAGCCAAATCACATGAATTGAAACTCTAAAACTATGTGCCAAACTAATTTTCTACTTCTTATTACCTTAAGTATTTGATACACTGATGAAGGTACTAATTTTTATAGAGTATTGATTCATTGGGTAGCATGAGAAGAGTTATAGAAAATTATGACTTTGTGCATTGTTCTTTGAACATGTTTTTAAAAGAGTAGTATAGACATTGTGGGTTTTTTTTCTTGAAGGTAAAGAAGTTCAAGGGTTTATTAAGTTTCATAGTTTTCAAATTTCTAGAGGTGCTCTACCATTTGAATCATTGTGTTTTGCTGTCACTGTTTTTAATGAGATAGAGTTTTGACCAGGAGCATGTCTGTGTTGAGCGCAGACACTGGTAAGAACTTGGGGGTGGAAAGGGAGGTGTCTCTCATCTGGACCTCGACTGTGCGCACTGACGTCTGTGAGATGATGTTTCCTGTCTCATCTAAACAGTTGGTGTGTGAGGCTTTGTAATGACATGTGTCAGTCAAATCACACATTCCTCCTGGCCATTGGCCTTCCCAACCTGGGTGGGGGTAACTTTTCTGACTGCTCTTGTGAGGTTAAGGAATGCCCTATGAATATGCATAGATCCATTTTTTTCAGACCTTTCTTATTTACTCTATGAGGAGTCTTGCTTCCTTGTTTAGTTTATCCAGGATATGTAACACATATCCATTAAGTCTCACTATTTTAGATATTTGCCATGAGGTTTTCACCTAAGTCGTTAAGCCATGAACATTTCCCATTTCGTTAGTGAATATTTAAATATTTAAACATACATAAACTATTAAAATTACATATGAAATATATAAAATACTTAAATTTTAAATACCTAAATATATTAAATATTTAAATATGCTAAATATATATTATATGCACAAATATTAAGAAAATATTTTATTTTTTTATTTATTTTTTATTGTGAAAATACTGTACAGAGGGGTTACAATTACGTGGGCAAGATAGTGAGTACATTTCTTATCAAGCATTGTAGCCTCCTCCTTTGTTTACCTTTCCCATCCCTTCCCAGCCTCCCTCCCTCCTCACCCAATCCTCCCCCCCAGTTGTAAAGTTCGTTTTTGACATGACAACTTGTACTTCTCATTGTTGCAACAGGTCCACCTGTATCCTTATTTAAACGACTTGTTTTTCTCTTTCCCCTCCATTAATTAAACCAACATCAAATACAGTGAAAGCAGGGGTTATACTGTGAGGGAGGGACATACAAAGCAACAAAGAAATAATATTTTAATTGCATTAGAAACAAATACATGAAAGAAAAAAACATTTAAAATACATATCTTAGGGTTCATTTTCCTAACATCACATTATCTGACCTTTTCTGCTTGACTCATACAGATACTAGATACTGCAAATAAGGGAAAACAAGGGACCTATGTTTTTTGGGCTTGGCTTACTTCAGTTAATGTAATATTTTCCAAGTCTTTTCATTTCCTCACAAATGGGGTAATGTCATTCTTTCTGATGGAGGCATAGAATTCCATTGTGTATATATACCACATTTTCTTGATCCATTCATCTACTGAGGGGCATCTGGGTTGGTTCCA
>NW_012267598.1:64225-84702 GCF_000151885.1 Dipodomys ordii | reverse complement strand
TGTAGGTTCATTTCTGTGTTTTTAGTTCTATTCCATTGGTCCTGAGGTCTGTTCTTATGCCAATACCAAGCTATTTTGATTACTATGGCTTTATAGTAGAGTTTGAAATTTGGTATTGATATTCCTCCAGCAGTGTTCTTTCTGTTGAGGAGCATTTTTTGCTCCTTAAAATAATAAACAGTCCCAAGCTCTTTTGACTTCATTTATCTGCTGTCCATACATCTGTTTGTAGAGTAAAGGTCCCACCAAACTTGAGGAATAAAGGGTGGAAACAAGGAATGCTTCAGAAGAAAAAAAAACCCTGTCATTATTCCACAGATGGCAGATGGTCTGTTACCACTTCCTTTAGTCCTTGTAGTAAACATACATTTGGAAAAGCTGCTCTAAAGAAAGGTGGACTCAAGGCTAATGGAGACAAGTGTAGGAAATGTGGTCGCAATGCTGCATGAGTGTAGATTACCAGGAGGAATGACCTACATGCAGAGCTCTACATAATAGTGAATGCCACCTGTCCTGTAACTTTACAGATTGCCTCATGCTCCCCTCTGCAGTCTTTACTTGTATAGACTCTTGGTTGGGCCATGGGACTCTCGATAGTGATTAAAGTGAAGTGAACAGAGCTGAAGCTTGAATCTATTTGTCCACTCTGTCTCCATGTGAAAAGGACTGTGCTCCTAGTGGAATATGTGGAACTAACCAGAACCAGTCCAAAGAATAGAGGCATGGGTCTGCTCCATTTGGGGGGCAGCAGATGCAGGCCCATGAGGGTCACCAGTGATCCAGAACAACTGCCTAGCTGAACCTCCACCAAAGTGTCAATACTGGTGATCAACAACTAACATGGATGGTCAACACACTGAATTTTGGAGCAATTTTATTAATGAGAAAAAAAACAAACAAATATTTCCTTACAGGGAACAGAAGGAAGTGATATTTGGAGAGAGGGCAGGAGGAATTAGAAGTTCAAGTATGTGAGGTAGGTTTTACAGAGGCTCCTTCAGATGGGTTTTCCTTGTTACTGTCTAAAAAGAAACAAGAACAACAACAACAAGTTACTCTTGATATTCAGTCATCTCAAATTCAGGCCTCATTTTAAATGCTTATAAAAGAAGCTTCTAAAGGTTTTCTCAGATCAGTGATATAACAAACATGAAAGCAAGAAAGGGCAAAAACAGAATGGTATGTGACATACCAGTCCTCAGGTTCTGTATCTAAGCTCAAATCCATGAGATGAATTACTGGGTGGTAGCTACTATTAGCTGGTTTGGATAAGGAGAGCTAGATTTTTCTGAGAAATTGATGCCATGCTCTTTCTGTTTATAAAATTATTTTGCATGACCATCTTATATAATGCATGCATAAATCCTCACATTCTGACATGATCTCATTTGAATTTTGTGTCTGAAATTACATTGCAGTGTTTTGAAAACAGAGACCTCTTGTCATGGCTGTGGTCTCCTGACAGGGTAATGAACTGTGATTATACTTGACAAGAGCTGGAGATGGAGCCCTGGCCTGTACCATTACTCTCAGGACAGAATCTTCTGCATTAGCCATGGCCTAAAACATCACCCAAGCCTGGGGCAACCTCTCTGCTTGTCATTCCCAAGGGCAGTTCAACTGTTCCTTTAAATTGTTCCTGTTAGCAGGGCACTGGTGGCTCATGACTGCAATCCTAGGAGGCTAAGATCTGAGGATCACAGTTCAAAGCCAGCCCCAGCAGGAATGTCTGTGAGATGCTCATCTCCAGTAAACCACTCCAAAAAACGGAAGTGGTGCTGTGGTTCAAGTGGTAGAGCGCTCACCTTGAGCTGAAGAACTGAGGGACAGCATTCAGGCCCAGAGTTCAAGCCTCATGACTGACAAAAAAAATTAATGCACCGGTTTTGTCAATGACATAAATAAGAAGGTATCGAGGATGTTACAGGAGAGATCGTGAAACACAATGAATGGGCTAGAGGCATAGTGAGTTAATTTGCTTAACTGCCAACTTTTTAATATCCATAATTACTTCTTCCAAATACCATCATTGTTCAGTAACTGAAAATTAGAACTGAATAATGGTTTGACATTATGGTATATATATATGTATATATATATATATACATATATATATGTATATACATATATATATATATTCAAAATTTAAAAAAAAACATTGAATGGAAAGAACTGGTGAAATTCACTCCCACAGTGCACTGTCTTAAACTCAGGCCAGCTTGTGTGTGGAGCTGTGGGGAAGGAAGAGCCCTGAAGAGGTGCTCTCTGTTATGCTGCTTCAATCCCTGCTATTCTGGAATCAAATACAGTGACAACAGGCGTTGTACAATGGGGGAAGAACATACAAAGAAACAAAAAAATCACATAGTACATTATAAGTACATTAAAAAGAAAAACAAGAAAGATAAAATCTCTTGTGTCCCTATCTTGGGGTTCATTTCTCTTAGCATCAGGTTATATGGTGATATGTACATAGCTTTTGACCTCTTCTGCTTGTCCTAGACACATACTAGTTATTGCAGATATGGGAAACCATGGGATCTATGTTTCTTTGAGTCTGGCTTACTTCATGCAATATAAATTTTTCCAAGTTTTCCTATTTCCTAACAAATCGGGTGGTGTCATTCTTTCTGACAGAGGCATAGAATTCATATATATATATATATATATATATATATATATATATATATATATATGAAAATGTGATATATATGTATATGAAAATGTTCTATTCATCTACTGAGGGGCATCAGGGTTGGTTCAATATCTTAACTATGGTAAATAATGCTGCAATAAACGTAGTTGTGCTGGTAGCTTTAGTGTGGTCTTGTTTGTGATCATTTGGGAAAATGCCTAAAAGTGGGATTACTGGGTCATAGGGGAGTTCCATGTAGAGTCTATTGAAGAACCTCCATACTGATTTCCAAAGTGGTTGAGCATGTTTACACTCCCACCAATAATGCAGTAGGGTTCCCCTTTGGCCACATCCCCTACAGCATCTGTTCTTATTAAATTTCTTGATTATACACATTCTAACTGTGGTGAGGTGGCATCTCAAGGTTGCTTTGATTTGTATTTCTTTTATGGCTAGAGAAGTTGAGAATTTCTTCATGTGTCTACTGGCCATTCTTATTTCTTCTTCAGAGAAGTCTCTCTTTAAGTCTGCTATTAATCAGACAGTTGTTTTTTGAGGATTTGTTGTTCAGGAATTTAAATTTCTAAGTTCTAAGTATATTGTAGATATGAGACCCTTTTCTGCTGTATGGCTAGTGAAGATCTTCTCCCAATCCATGGGCTTTCTATTGATGTTGGTAGCTAGGTTCTTTGCCAGGCAGAAGCTCTGCAGTTTCATGCCATCCCATTTGTTTAACCTTTCTTTGGTTTGTTGTGCTTTTGGGTCTTTATTAAGAAAAGTTCAGCTTCTGACATGAAGCTCTAGAGTTTCTCTTATTCCTTCCTGTAATATTTTCACGGTGTCTGCTTTGGCTTCGAAGTCTCTGATTCATTTGGAGATGATTCTGGTGCAAGGTGATATATAGCTTTAGTTTTGATATATAGCTTTAATTTTCTACAGATAATTAACCAATTTTGCCAGCACCATTTAGTGAAGAGGCTGTCTTTCTTCCATTATATGGCTATAGGTGGGTGGGTTCCTTTCTGGGTTTTCAATTCTATTCCATTGGTCCTCAGGTCTGTTCTTGTGCCATTACCAACTGTTTTGATTATTATGGCTTTGTAGTAGAATTTGAAGTTTGGTATTGATATTCCTCCAGCACTGTTCTTTCTGTTAAGGATTGTTTTTGCTATTTGGGGTCTTTCATTGTTCCATATGAATTTTTGGATTGCTTCTTCTCTTTCTTTGAAGAATGAGGTTGGCATATTGATAGATATCACAATGAATCTGTAGATAGCCTTTGGAAGTATTGCCATTTTTATAATGTAAATCCTCCCAATCCAGGAGCATGGCAGGTTTTTCCACTTCCTTAGTTCTGCTTTAATTTCCTTTTTCAAGTTTTTAAACTTTTCATCATAGAGGTCCTCACTTCTTTAGTTAACTCCTAGGTATTTCATTTTTTGTGGGGCTATTACAAAAGGAGTTGCTTTCCTAATTTCTGCCCTGCTCTACTGTTTATTGGCATATAGAAAATCCACTGATTTTTAAAGATTATTTTTGTATCCTCCTACTTTGTCAATATTTCGAATCAGCTAGAGTAACTTGGGAGTGGAGTCCATGGGGTTCTTTAAATATAATATGTCATCTGCCAAGAGGGAGAGTTTTACCTCATCATTCTCTATTTGGATCTCATTTATGTTTGCATCTTGTCTTATTGATGTAGCTAGGCATTCTAATACTAAATTGAAGAGAAGTGGAGAGAGTGGATGGCTTTACCTTTTTGCCATTAAGTATAATTCTGGCTATAAGTTTGTTATGTACAGCCTTTATTATATTGAGGAATGTTCCATGGTTCCTAGTTTGTCCAGAGCTTTTATCACAAAGGGGTTTTGGATCTTGTCAAATGCTTTTTCTGCATTTATTGTGCTAATCATTTGGTTCTTATTGTTGCTCTTGTTGATGACATGACTTATATTAATTGATTTGCATATAGTGAACCAGCATTGCATCCCTGAAATGAATTCTGTTTGATCATGGTGTATGATTTTTTTGATGAGTTGTTGAAGTCCATTGGCCAAAATGTTGTTGAGAAGTTTTGCATTGATGTTCATCCAAGAAATGGGTCTATAGTTCTCTTTCTTTGATGAGTCCCTGATTGGCTTTTGGATGAGGGTTATGATGGCTTCATAGAAGGAGTTTGGTAATGAACTTTCACTTTCAATATCATTGAAGAGTTGGAGGTGTATTGGTGTGAGTTCTGCTTTGAAGGCCTTGTAGAATCCATCCAATTCTAGGCTTTTCATGGGTGGAAGGTCTCTTATTGCTGATTCTATTTCAATGCTGGATATGGGTCTGTTAATTTGGTTTAACTCATCTTGGTTTAGTTTGGGCATGTCAATATTTGATAGAAATTCATCTATTTCTTCCAGAGCCTCTTGTTTATTAGCATAAAGGTTTGAGAAGCATTCCCTTATAATGTTCTGAATCTTGGTTGTTTCTGTGATGATGTTACCATTCTCATCTCTGAGTTTGTTCATATGGGTGTGTTCTCTTTTTTTTCTTATAAGATTTTCCAAGGCTGTGTCAATTTTGTTAATTATTTTGAAGAATCAACTGTTTGTTTTGTTGATTCTTTCTATGGTGTTTTGGAAACTAATTCATTTAATTATGATTCAGTTTTAATTATTTGTTTTTATCTACTGGAATGGGGTTTAGCTTGTTGCTCTTTTTAAAGGAGCTTCTGGTGCCCGTTAAATTGTTGGTTTCAGATCTTTCCAATTTGTTGATGTAGGAACTCAGAGCTTTAAACTTGCTTCAGAGTACTGCCTTTGCTGTGTCCCAGAGGAGCTGGCAATTTGTGTGTTCATTTTTGTCAAGTGTCATGAATATTTCAATTTCCTTTCTAATGTGTTCTATGACAGACTGGTGATTCAACGGTGTGTTGTTCAGCCTCCATGTGTTACAAGATTTCTTTGTTGGCTTTTGCTGTTGAATTCTAATTTTATTCCCTTGTGGTCTGAGAGAATGCAGAGCTTAATTTCAATGTTTCTGAATTTCGACAAGTTTGCTTTGTGACCTAAAATGTGGTCTATTTTGGAAAATGTTCCATGTGCTGCTGAGAAAAACATGTATTCTGCTGCTGCTGCATGAAATATTCGATAGATGTCTATTAAATCTAGTTGATCTATGCAGTTGTTTAGATTTGTGGTTTCTCTGTTGAGTTTTTGCAGAGTTTATCTATCTAGTGGGGACAGTGATGTGTTATAATCTCCAACAATTAATGTCTTGGGATCTATGTGAGATTTGAGGGAAAGTAGTGTTTCTTGGATGAATTTAAGTGCTCTGTTGTTTGATGAGTAGATACTTAGAATTGTAATATCTTCCTGAAGGAGAGATCCCTTAATTAATATGTGGTAACCTTCTTTATCTCTTCTCACTAATTTTAATTTGAAGTCTATTTTATCTGTTTATGGGGGCTGTTTGCTTGGTAGATTTCATTCCAGCCTTTTGCTTTCAGAATATGTTTGTTTTTATGGGCAAGGTATGACTCTTGAAGGCAGCAGATAGAAGGATCTTGCTTTTTAATCCATCTAGACAGTCTATGTTGCTTATTGGAGAGTTAAGTCCATTAATGTTGAGAGGATTGAGAAGTGTTTGGCAGTTCCTGCCATGTGATCCACCTTCTTAGGGGCTGCAACAACTGGGTTCTTCCTATGGTTCTTGGATTCTCAGTTTAGATGCGGTTTCTTTGGCTTTATTGTGGTCTTGTTGGTTTTCTATGTGTGGGACATCTTTAAGTATCTTTTGTAGGGCTGGTTTGGTAAAGACATATTGTTTCAGTTTTTCTTTGCTATTTTTATTTGACCTTCTGTTATGAAGGAGAGTTTAGTTGGGTACAGTATTCTTGGTTGGTAGTTGTTTGTCTTTAGGCAGTGGCATACATCATTCCAGGTCTTCCCACTTTAATTGTCTCTGCTGAGATATCTGAGATGATCCTAATTGGTTTCCCTTTATAGGTGATTGATCTTTACTCCTTCACAGGTTTAAGGATCCTTTCCTTAGTCTGAATTGATCCTGTGTGGATTATAATGTGACAGTGGGATGTCCTGTCCTGGTCTGGTCTATTTGAGTTTCTAAAAGCTTCTTGTATCTGAATAGGCCTATCTTTTTGCATTTTTAGGAAGTTCTCTGCTAGGATCCTGTTAAATGAATTTCCTAGACTATTAACTTCTGTCTCTAGGTGCTCCTCTACACCCATTATCCTTAGATTAGGCCTTCTGATGGTGTCTTCCAAATATTCAATAGATCTATCACACTCATACTGAGTCCTTTGCATGTTTTCAATCTTTTCATTCACCATGTTTTCATTGACCATGGGAACTTTCCTCTGGATTATTCATTAACTGTTCTGTCACCTGATTATCCTGAGTAGAAGCTGAGATACCCAGACTTGTCATTTTTCTTGTGTTTCTCCGGCTTGCTCTACCCATTTGTTATGAAAGTAACACCAATTTTGTGCTAGAACACTATATTAAGGCAAGCATCAACCAGAGTTCTGTAGTTGCACAATCAAAATGGCTGCAGATACAATCTAGTTCAACAGATACAATCTATTCAACATCAAACAACTATGGATTAAAGGGCTAAGAACATCAAAGAGAAATTCAGCAAACCAGAAATTATTAGGGTTAGGGAGAATTGTCAGGAAAAATAGGATTAGAGAGATGTGGAGAGGTAAAAGGAGAGTGAATTTCACCAAGAACTAATCTCATAGAGGGAAATGAATAGGACAGAATGTTGGGAAGGAGATTAAGGGGAAAAAAAAACAAGAAAAATATGAAAAAACAAAAATTTAAATTTAAAAAATGAAACACTTAAAATTATGTAAGTATAAAGAAATTATATTGAGAGAAGAAAAGGATAGGATGAGAGGAGGGGAGAGATAAAAAGGAAAAATGAAAAATATTAAAGAATTTAAGTCTACGAGGTTGTGAATTGAGTAATAAGTTTCTGGATTAAGTATGGTATTTTCACAATAAAAAAAAAAGGAGGGAGAAAAACTGGAAATATGAAACGGGAGTGCAAGTTGAATGAAGAGGTTTTTGTCTGACTATTGACTAGCACTGTGTTTTGATAGTCTCTCCAGAATTTATTAAGTGGCATATATAATAAACTGATGTGCTTATAAAAAAAGTATGTGGGGTAGGGTGAGGCTGCGGGGGGTGGGGGGGAGGCCGGAGATGCAGTGGCTTCCCCAGTGGAAGATGGGTTTGTGAGCCTGGACTCACCCACCTACATCCTGTACAGAGACAGAGCATAATGGGCTGATATAGATCCACTGCCACAGAGTGATGGTCCCAGTCCAGTGGTCCAGATTATCTACAGTGAGAAATTTAGAGATGTTTATGATTATTTCCAGGCTGTTCTGCAGCATGATGAACTAAGTGAATGTGACTTTAAGCTCACCCAGATGCAACAGAGTTAAATGCTGCCAATTATACAGTGTGGCATTTTCAGAGAGTTCTCTTAAAATCACTTCAAAAGGATCTGCATAAGGAAATGAACTACATCACTGAAATAATTGAAGAACAGCCCCCAAACTATCATGTTTGGCACCATAGGCGAGTATTTGTAGAGTGTCTGAAAGAGCTTGAGTTTATTGCTGATATTCTTAATCAGGATGCAAAGAAATAGCATGCCTGGCAGCATCGACAATGGGTCACTCAGGAATTTAGACTTTGGGATAATGAGTTGCACTATGTAGACCAGCTTCTCAAAGAGGATGTAAGAAATAACTCTGTCTGGAACCAAAGATATTTTGTCATTTCTAATACTACTGGCTACAATGATTGTACTGTATTGGAGAGAGAAGTCCAGTATACTCTGGAAATTATCAAACTTGTGCCACATAATGAAAGTGCATGGAACTACTTGAAAGGAATTCTGCAGGATCATGGTCTTTCCAGATACCCTAATCTGTTAAATCAACTCCTTGATTTGCAACCAAGTCACAGCTACACATACCTAGTTGCCTTTCTTTTGGATATCTATGAAGACATGCTAGAAAACCAATGTGACAATAAGGAGGACATTCTTTTTTTTATTTTTTTATTATTTTTTAAATTTATTTATTTATTTTTTATTTGTGAACATACTGAAGGAGGACATTCTTAATAAAGCATTAGAGTTATGTGAAGTTCTAGCTAAAGAAAAGGACACTATAAGAAAGGAATATTGGAGATATATTGGAAGATCTCTTCAAAGTAAACACAGTAAAGAAAGTGACTTACCATCAAATGTACAACAATAACATGACCCTCAATTTGATGGGATGCTTTTATTTATTTAAGGGATTCTACAGCAGGAGTTTAAAACTAGGGTGATCATTCTTTTACCCATGCTGTAAAACATTCATTGCACAGGTATTGCTTTTTAACAAGAACTCAGTGTAATATTCCTTAGGTGCTGCTATTCAGACTAGCTCTAGGAAATTTGATTCATTTAAAGCAAAGTAATTGGAGCAGGAAAGGGGAAGGAAAAGGTCTCATAAGGGAATTAGTACTTTTGTAGTCTTATCAACATTTAATCTGAATGTAGATTAGATAGTACAGAATCAACACTTTCCTAAAAGGTATACAAGTAAAGATTTGTATCAGTGATGGGTACAGGTAAAGTATGTAATGGGTTTGAAGTAACTTAAATCTTGGTTCAGAAAGCAGGGAATATAGAGCTGGTATGCCACACTCTCAGTATCTTGCTATCACTGCAACCAACTAATGCCAAAAGAATGGCTTTATACTAAAATTACAGGTTGAGTCTAAAAAAAAGTATGTACACAATTAGGGATAAGGTCTAATAATCAACCACAAGTATATATTTGGGGATGAACAGTACAGCAATTAAGTCACACAAAAAAGAAAGAGGAAAGAAAAAAAAGAAAAAGGACCAAAAGATCAAAAGAGACTTTTTTTAAAAAGCACACACTCACACATATACTCCTAAAATAAAAATTATGAAAGACAAAAAGAAAAAATAATAGAAAACAATTAAAAAATAAGAATAAATAGGTAGAAGAAAGAGTTCTTTGGTTTTTGGGGGGAGGGAGAGATTTGTATCTGAACTGTGTCTGTAACCAGTCTCTTGGTGGAGTCTCTGGTCTGCTTATGGTGTTTGGTTTTCCTGTGGCTTGATTGGTTTCTTAAGCAGTTTGTTTGAGCAGGCAGGAAGCTCTGCTTTACCCAGGATGTTGTGATCCTCTCCCAGGCTAGTTCAGTGGGAGAGAGATCTGTAAATACCATTTTTAACATGTAGAACTGAGCTCTAAGCACTGTCCCTATTGGAGTGAGTCAGGCAGAGACAAATCTGTTATCTACCCAAGAACCACACAGCCTCCTCCCTCTCCCTCCAGCCATGAATATGGAACTTGAAAGAGATCAATCATTTTCAAGGCATTTACTAGCAGCCACTTAGTAATGTGTCCTTCTGCTTTCCCCTCTCAATACTATTTTGTGTATGTAGATGAATATATGTGTATTTATATAATGAACATTTACCCATGTACAGAAACACACAATAGTGAAATTTAGTAAAGAAGACAGTATAGTTATAAAGAATACCATTATTCTTCAGAAGTATTCATGTATGAATACATGACTGTCTTAGAACAAGTTATAGAGAAAAAATTAAATAAAAAGCAGGTTAAATGTTTCAGAAAATCATGGAAATAGAATCTAATTTTCTGAATAATATTTGGTATCTGTTCCTTTGTTTATGAATTTCACAAAAACAACTGATAAACACTCCAAATATAAATAAAATAATAATATGAAAAGTAGTCTAATTCCAGAAAGAATACTCCCTGTTGGTTGATAAAAATGATTTTCTTTCAAGAATAGTGTGATAATTTGTGCATATTATCAAAATTTCCTTATATATTTATACATGTTAGCTAAAGTAAGTGAATAAAGTTTCATATAGACTGGTACACATATATTTTACATATGAAAGATATACATGGAGAAGTGATAATGCATTCTTTTAAATGGTATTCCTTTGTCTTTGTTGTTGTTGTGGTGGTGGTTTATAGGGCTTCAATTCATGTCCTACACCCTTCCCTGAGATCTTTCGTTCATGGCTAGTGCTCTAGCACTTTGAGCCCACAGCTCTACTTCTAGGTTTTGAGTAGTTAGTTGGAGATAAAGAGTCTTATGGGAACTCTTCTGGCAGTGCTGGCTTCAAACTGCAATCTTCAGATCTCAGCCTCCTGAGTAGCTAGGATGACAGGTGGCACTGGTGAGCCACCAGTGTCAGCTGGTTTTGATTTCTGAGGCTAAATCATAAGTAAATAAAATGGACTTAGGTTTTGTACCTCATGGGGCTGGAACCCAAGGTCAGGGCTCTGTACCTGAGCATTGTCATTCAAGTCTAGCATCTACCACTTGAGCCACAGCTCCACTTCCAGGTTTTTTGCTAGTCATTTGGAGGTAAGTGTTTCCAGGTCTTTCCTTCCCAGGCTGGCTGTGAACCACAATCCTCAGACCTCAATCTCTTGAGTAGCCATGATTACAGGCATGAGCCCATTGCAGGCAACAGATAAATTATTTTCATGATAGTTTTTTTTTTTTTTTAGGGTCCGGTTGTGGGCCTGAACTCTGGGCCTGGGCGCTGTCCCTCAGCTGAGATGTACAAGATATTATGTTGAAAATGAACTTTACAACTTCTGGGGGGTGGGAGGGAGGAGTTGGAGAGGTGGGGAGGGAAGGGATAGAAGGGCAAGAACAAAGGAGGAGGTAACCATGCTTCATAGGAATGTACTCATTACGTTAATCATGTAACTGTTACCCCTCTCTACCACTATTTTTGCAATGAAAAGCGTAATTTTAAAAATGACCTTCTTTACAATAAAACTGTGATAATTGGTGTGTATTAAATATGATTTTTTTCTTCTAAAGTTATACATGTTAACTAAAGTAAGTGAATAAAGTTTCATGCTATAAGGTAAACATGTATTTTATAAATGAAAGTCAGACATGTTGAAATGAGAATACAACCTTTTAAATGAGCTTTCTTTTGTGTTTTTTCTTTTGCTTTTGTTAATGTTGGATATGGGGCCTGAATTCATGTCCTGGACTCTGTCTCTGAGATCTTTCTGCTCATGGCTAATGCTCTAGCACTTTAAGCCTACAGCTATGCTTCTGAATTTGAGTGGTTAGCTGGAGATAAACAATCTCATGAGGATTTTTCTGCCAGGGCTGGCTTCCAACTGCAATCTCAGATGTCAGCCTCCTGAGTACCTAGGATGACAGGAGGTGTGAGCCACCAGTGCTGGCTGGTCGTGCTTTCTTAGGATAAAATCATAAGTAAGTAAAATGGACTTCGTTTTTGTACCTCATGGGGCTGAAACCCAGGATCAGGGCTCTGTACCTGAGCATTGTCATTCAAGTCTAACATCTGCCACTTGAGCCACAGCTCCACTTCCAGCTTTTTTTTGCTAGTCATTTGGAGGTAAGAGTTTTAAGGTCTTTCCTTCCCAGGCTACAATCCTCAGATTTTAAGCTTTTGAGTGGCCATGATAACAGGCATGAGCCACTTGCAGGCAACAGGTATTGTATTTTACAGAAAGTTTTAGGTCAATTTTGAGTACAGTGATTAAAAAATCTAATATCCCTAATATAGTTTCAGACATGAATGTTAGAAATGGATTTTTAAATACAGGAAGCTATGAAATAATGAGCAGAAAATTAAATTGTTCCAAATGGAAGATAATTGTTAAGAATATATAGTACTGACACTAAGACTCATTGCTATCATGTTTATATTTTTAAATATGTCATAAGTGAATCAAGCTCATCTCTCAATTTCTTCTTTTCCTATTTTCCTCCCATTGTTCCTAAAAGTTCTCTTACCATTGATAAATTATAAAATCTCCCACCTTTCCCACCTGAGCAAGTAATTACAAATTCCTCTTTATTCTACACAACACTTACAAAGTGATTGTTCTTGACCTCATTGGTGAAGATCTGCAGAGGAATGCTGTTCTCATCTTCGTTCTCTTTTTCAAGGTTGATATACCTGACTCATTCATCCCAAAGTAGCACAATTATTAGCTGGTAATGTATTTTTTAAATCAGTCTTGTTAATATTTTTCCAATCTGTATTTTGTAGTTCCTAAACACTTATGGAGCAATTATATGTTTGCATCAATGTAATAACATTGTTGGAAAATAGGATTTCAAAGAGAACAGTGTCCAGGAATGTGACATTTGGGAAGGCTTCAGACTAAGTGTTTCAAACTTCACCATCTAGATGGGAGAGCTGATGCCTGCTTAGGAAACTGAAATGAACAGTGGCTTTGAGCTAGCTCAATGGAGCATGGAATATAGATGGCACCAAACCTGGGACTTCCTCCCAGAGTCTGTGTACTGTTGCTGTGCTCTAGTCTCTGACTCTCACACTGGAGCCACAGCTGCACTTCTGGCTTTTTTTGAAGTTAAGTGGAAATAAGAGGCTTTCAACTATCCTACACAGACTGGCTTCAGTCCTCATATCTCAGCCTCCTGAGTAGGATGGGATTACAGGATTAAGCCACTCATGCCAGATGACCTGTATATACTTTCAGAAAATGTTAGCTGAAGTTCATCATTGAAGTGAAGGGAAATTTAGGGTGGATAATCCAAATGTCTTTAAAAATAAAGACTGTGTGATTTAGAATTGCACCCAGGGTAAATAACTTCCATGGAAAATGGGGAAGAAAGAATTAAATACCATGATTTTCCTGTATTCATTCACTAATGAACTAAAAATTAAATATAAATACTTTCTTAATACCTTTGCAGGAAACAGATCCATTTTTCCTTTTGTTCACAAGAACTGCAAATTAAAATAATAGCCAGTATTTAACTACATCTCATATACAAGATCTTTAAAAGTCATTAAAGGTAAAAGCACTATCAATTCATTGGTCTCCAAGCAAACACAGAATTGACCATGCTCCTAATTGGGGTTTGATGGACTTGGTTTTGTAAAGGTGATGTTACTGTGATGTGAGGCAAACTGCTGTAGAAGAGAAATGGATTTCAATGGAATCACTGCCACCAAGTAATGCAGGCAACCTGACAATATAGGCCAGTTTCAACTTAGTCTACTTTCTATTTCCCCTTTGATAACACTGACAGAGCTGGATGTGATCTTACAATACTTTAAAGAATAGTCTTTCAGATCAAGGCCTCCAGAAGAATCATGGCATTTAGATGGAATTCTCTTGATCCAGAAATGAAGAGTATGCATTTGCAAGGAAAAAACAGGGAAAACGAAAATGATTGGAGTGTTTTACTTCCTAAGAGAATTTCCTGAACTCTATTGTTACATTTGAAATTAGAACACTTACTTTACAGTAGTAGGAACAATGTTTCAAGGTTACTGAAAGTAATTAGCAGTGATAGTTGACATAGCTAAGTGATTAATGAAGGATAACTCCTTTGCTATTTCCCTGCAGCTTTCAGGGTGCAGTGGTCAGTCTTACCTGTAGGTGGCCTTGAAGTTTTCCAGGGGCCAGCCCAAAAGAAGGGACTTTCTGGAATGATGACCACCCTTGTCCATGTTGTCCCCACAGTCAGCCATCCACAGGGCACGCAGTGGGACCACAGTTTTAATCTTAAAGCCTTTATTATACCTAAAAATGGCAACAAACACTATCGCTCTTAGTTCACTTCTTAAGTGTGGCATGTTAAGATCTACCCTTCCAAACTCTTCTCTTCTGTTTTATAATTAGAATTCCTGATACAAGATTATCTGTCTATCACATTCTCAATCATATTGTTTTATTTGGGTTTGTGTCATGGCCTTTATATGTAGTGTAGCCTGGACTATCTCTGGTTTCCCCATCAAAGTCTATGTGCTGGAACTACAGGATGGAGAGCATGCCTGGTGGTATCTTCATTCTAACATTTACACAACATAGGACCTTCATGAACACGGGAGAAATAAACAAGGAATCTGATCCTTTGAATGCACAATTGACAAAGCCCCGGTGGTCTAAATGCTAAGAATATCTAAATGCCATTTGCTAGTGTGAAGCATTTGTGCTGAGCAGGACAGTGAGCAGTCCATACGTACTTGGCATTAGACACAAGTAATAAGTCAGTGAAGAGGAAGAGGTGCTGCTTCTTCCTCTTGCATCCTTTTTGCATCTGCACCAGGCTGTGGATGAGCAGGGCTCTGCCGGGGTCGCCTGGGGACACAGGTCTGTCCTCCTGAGTTTTCTTCTCAGGATGATGGCTCTCCTGCTGCACAGCAACACCACAGCACAGTCAGTGTTCAAGCATGGTATAGAGCTCTTTGCCCAACTTTAATGGTGCACAATGCAACATTTCCTCACCTGACACTTGGTAACTAACATGCAAGGCACTTTGTGGTTCAAAAGCAAGCAGAAAAGTAGGTCATTCTGAAAATGGTTGCAGGCAGATATAGAAACAGAGCCCTGGACCTTTGCCACGTTAAGGGATGGGCAAAGGAATAGGCCAGAAGCTCAGTCTACTGTTAGAGGAGAGGAAGAGAGGGCCTAGTAAGGGAGCAGTGAGCTGGGTGAAATGAAAGAGCAAAGGAGACCTACCAAATCCTTTTTTCTTTTTCATTCTTTGATAACACTAGGCCTGGAACACTGGGTCTAGGCTCTTTCTAGAATTTATTGGCCCAAGGCTATGACTCTCCACTTACGCCACAGAACCACTTCTGCCTTTCTGTGGGTAGATTATTGGAGCTTTGAAATTTGTAGACTTTCTATCCTGGGCTGGCTTTGAACCACAGTCTTCAGATCTAGCATCCTGAGTAGCTAGAATTACAGGGGTGAGTCACTAGTGCCAAGGTGACCTAGCAAATTCTATATCTAAACACACTCAGCATTGAAATGAATCAGGCAGAGGCAAGTCTGTACTTTCCTACAAGGACTATCTAGACTCCATCCTGCCTAAGAGATCAGCAGGAAATTCCCTGTTTATTTGTAAAAACATAGAGTTAGCCTTCTGGAATCGTTGGCAAAGGTCTGCAATGGAATATACTTCTGAAGTTCCTTCTGTTTTTGAATGTTTCTATATCTGACAAATTAGATAATAATGCAAAAAACACAAGGAATCAGTTAGTAGTACGAATTATAGGATATTATTTGACTGAAAAAAAGCATGAGATCCAGAGTGTAAGCGATATTCCAAGAAAATGACATCTGGGAAGGAGGTCCATTATGTTTAAAAATTACTTTGGGAAGGGGAGGATCGATATCTTTCTGTGTAGCCCTAGAAAAACAATTGTTTATAGAGTAATATGTATGTATATGTAAGTGTGTAGATATATGCGTATGTACATATATGTGTGTGTGTATATATGTATATGTGTATATATGTTTGTATATATATATACATATATATATATTTATATTTATACACACACACACTCATACACATATTGCCAGTTGTGGAACTTGAAACTTGGGCCTGAACTTTTTAGCTCAAGGCCATCACACTATTACTTGATCCACATTCCCACTTTCAATTTATTGGGAATTTCTTGAAGATTAGAGTCTTTACAGCCTTTTAAGCCTGGGCTGGTTTGGAACCGCAATCTTCAGGTCTCAGTCTCCTTAGTAGCCACGGTGACAGTGCCCGGTAACCTACATATATTGCAGAAAATATTCACTCATGTCAATCAGCTACGGCCCAGGAAAACTTTGGTCTTAAAACTAAATTTTGTTATGTGTAAAGAGATAATTCTATTTATAAGTGTAGCCAGGCCACATAATTTCTCTTAATATGGGAGAATCAATTGGGAACATTGTTTGCAGACTTATATTCATTCACTAAAAATAAAAAAATAAGTATGAACATTGGAAAATACCTTTGAAGTAGAGAGCAACATTTTTATTTTAGCTCTGAAGAATTGTGATTTAAAAAGTGAGAAAATATTATACTACACTTCACATTCATGCTATGATTCTATCCTTAAAGTGACTGGCAGCCCAGGAGTATCTATGTGAATGTGAATAGAATAAGAACCTACTCATAACTGGGGTTTGATGGACTCTGTCTTTTCCTGGTGATCTGACTGTGATGTGAATTAGACTTTAGGGAGGAAAAGAACTTGGATTGACATGAGAAACTCATTTTCTAATGTGTGCTGCAAGCCACCTGACCATAGGTGAGTCTCAGATTAGCAATGCCTTCAGTCCACAGTGATAAATCCAGACAGAGCTGATATGCTATTCAACTATGAAAATGTGGTGCAAATTAAACCCTATGGAAGAAATTGGTCATTGTTACAGAATATTTTTAATCCAGCTAGACAAGATAGAAATTTGGAAGAAAAATGTTAAATATTGCAAATTAGCAGGCTTTCATTTCCTCATAGAAATTTCACGACTGTAATGTGCTGTGTTATTACTTAGGAAGCTTACTCTTTATTACCCATCACACTAAGTCTTTAATGATGAATGCTAAGTTTGCTACTTACTGTGCTCTGTACAATCAGCTTCTACTGTTATATTTCTCTCCTCTGAAGGGATTGAAAGCAAGTATTGGACTTCTTACTCACCCCTTATAACTTTTCATAACCTGGCACACATTGGCTTTAGAAACACACTAAATTTTTACTTTCCAAGTATTTTCTAGGTGTTACAAACCATATCACTATAAATTATATTGTTTTCATTTTAGGGTGAAATTATACTGTGTATGTGTGTATGTATTTACAGTTTTGAACATCAGGAATAGAGTTATTGGGCATGTATCAATCCAGTATTTTTTCCTTATGGACCATCAGATTTTTGCCATGTCTGCATATTTTTTAATTCCTGCATTAATAGCTCCTCTACTGAACAATTCTATGCTGTCCTGTAACATGCTTCATGAGAAAAGAGGCGCCCATCTTCGATGGCCCCTAACCTGCCTACATATATACACATAATGTCTATTTCCTGAAGCCATGTTGAAGAATGCTCATAATAGTCATCTGCCAAAGACCAAGGAGGCTGGACAGTGCAACAGCTTTAGAACTCATACAATTTGTGATGACCTAATTTGAATTGTTACTTAAAGATTAGTTTCTAGGAACCCCTCTTCTATTTTCTAATTTTACCAGCTTCTGTATCCTTGAGTTGCACTAAGCAATAAGAACTGAGAGCCTTCAGAGAAATATGCCTTGGAGAAGACCCGCAGAAGCCAACATACACAATTCCAGCTTCCCAATCATTTTCAATCGTTTTTCAAGACAAATTCATCAGAGAATTAATAAGTGGACAATTTTGGAACTATTTTCCTTCTGTATCTCAAACTTCTGAGGATGTGTGAGGTCTTGGCCATGAGGAAAGTTGAATAGCATGCATCCAGTGCAAACTGATGTATAAAACAGCTGGAAATGAGGGGTGCAGTTTGAGACCATGGATGAAAGAATTTACATCTTCCTGGTGAATACACAGCTTTAAACCTATCTACATTCTCTGTCTTCATGCAGGCCTAGGCATGTGTGCTAGAAAAACTAACCTGCAGTTTAACAGTAAACCTTGTTTCAGATTATCCACACACCAAATATGATACAGTCTACTTACAAGAAGCAATATGCCAGTATGCTACAGAACAATTCAAGTGCTTTTCTATTGATGACATATATATATATATATATATATATATATATATATATATATATAATACCTATATATATGGAATTAAAATCTTTCTCTTTAAGGAATTATTAAGAGTGCAAAATTAATGTTTGAAATATACTTTCAGGATTCCCTAACACTTGCTGAATAAATTCTATTACTGTGATGAAATATATAGGTAACACCTGGTCTTCCTCAGTCAACGTCTACTCTGCCCCAAGAAGATTCTGTAAACCCATTGAAAATCACTGGTCACAACCACTTCAATACTGATCCACTTGAATATATTGGAATCTAAAGTGTCTGTAGGTGTGTGTATAAAAGGTCATTATGAAGACCAAGTTACAGATCCGCCTAGAAAACAAATTGTAACATTGTTTCTTGTAATAAATTCTAGAGTAAAATAAGTGATATTTTCCATCATTTCTGGAAACTATGTGCGTGGCTTTCTCATAGCATAACTAAAAATATGCACAGCGCATAGCTCTCAGTCTTACCAGAAAGTGACCTTGTATTTTTCTTTGGGCCAACGCAAGACAAAGGACTTCCTGGAATGCCCATCTCCATTTGCTGCTGTGTCCCCACATTCAGCCATAGACAGGATATGCAGTGGAATTGTATCTTTTATCTTAAAGTATTTCTTATATCTGCAAAGAGAATTACACACCATCACTCTTATTTTATTACTTCTTTTTTGGAGTGACTGGGTTTGAACTCAGGGCCTCGTTACTAAATCTGACATTTGTTTATGAAGGCTAGCCCTCTATCTCTGGGGTCCTATCCCTGCTTCTGCACTTTTGGAGGGTAAATGTATGTACATCCATGCCATACTGGAATTGACTCACATTCCTCAAGTTTCTGCCTCCTGAGTAGCTTGGATTACAGTTCTGCGCATGGTGCCCTGGGGTTCTTTGGTAGATACTAACATGTTGGGAAGTGTCAAACAGATCAATTGAAGTAATCACTGTCCCAATATCTACTTTTGTCATATTTAAGTCAAATAAAGACTGTCACCTCATTATTGCTTTGGTTTTTAAATTTGTTCTTTTTTAGATGTGGTCTTTGTTTGTTGTCTAGCCTAGACTCTACCTCTGCATCCTCCAGTGTCAAACTCTTTGAGCTGGGACAGGCAGTTGATGGACCACAAAGCCATGTTGTTTTCTTCAGTCTTGACTATGTTCTCTACAGGAACACAGCATGAGACCTGCATGATTTCTTGGGAAATAAACAAGGGATCTAAAGTTCTGCAAAACCAAATGAATACAAATTCTAAGTTGTTTCAAATGTCATTTGTGAGTGAAAAGCATTGCGTGCTTTGCAGGAGAGCATACAGTCCATATGTACTTGGTATTAGACACCAGCAACACGTCACTGAAGAGGAAGAGGTGCCGCTTCTTCCTCCTCCAGCTTCTTCTCATTTGCACTGGGCTGTGGATGAGCAGGGCTCTGTCATTGTCCTCCAGGCACACAGGTCTGTCCTGCTGAGCATCCTCCTCAGAAAGATGGCTTTCCTGATGCACACCAACACCACACACAGTCAGTGTAAACATATGTCCCAGAGTTTTGTGCCAAATGGATGGGGACACACAGTGCCGCAGGTGGTCTTCTCAATTCCAACCTGACTAGGTCACTGATACCCAAGGGACTTTGTGCTTTGGATTTTGAAATAAAAAGAGAAGCTTTAAAACTTTTTAAGATATAAGGAGGATAGATATAGAAACAGTTCTTGGACCTTTTCTTCTCTAAACATGGGGAAAAGAACAAGGCAAGGAACTAATGCAACTCCCAGGAAAGAGAAGAATCTGGCAAGGGAGCAGTGAGCCAGGGGAAATGTTAGGGCAAGGCTAAGCAGATAACCACAGCAAACTGACCAAACATCACTGCAAACATGAGAAGAAATATTTTATAGCATAATATGAATATCCGGAAAGAAATAATTCCAGATTGCTATCTACCAGAAGTACTGGCCTAACTATACCTGCTTGCATGGTTATTCCCATCTTATTTATATCAATATTCACTATTGGAGGAAGAGAAAATTGAGAACGAACCTCATGAGATACATGAATCGTTAGAATTCCTAAATGTGAGGAAGTACTTAGGTTTGTTGGCTGCACTCAGTCTCTTGTCAGTAGAGCTGTGGCTCTGTAGTAATGGCCACTACATCAACAAGTGGAAACCTCTGCTCACTGGCTGAGGTGTGGGCAGAGTTTCCTCCAT
>NW_012267598.1:56174-60357 GCF_000151885.1 Dipodomys ordii | reverse complement strand
CTGTTTATGAATGTAGAACCAAGGGCTTGAGTGCTCTTGCTAAACACATGTTGCTAAGGACTAGCATTCTGCTGCTTGAGCCACAGATCTCCTTCCTGGTTTTTAGTGGTGAGTTGGAGTTGTGTCTCAACCACTTTCCTGCACAGGCTGCCTAGGAACAGTAACCCTCGATCTCAGCCTGTTGAGTTGGTAGGATGACAGATATGAGCTACCAGTTCCTGACTTGAGAGATAATTTGCTAACACAATTCACCTATTTCTGGAATGAAGTAGACACCCATCCCAACGACCATTACTTTGATTATAGAAATGTTTATTTATAACATCACAAAGCATAACTTATTGATACATATGCAGTGTTACTGTCAGTTTGGTAATGATTAGTATCAGAAAGGTTATCAGCCTTTCTTCCCACACAACTAGACAATTGGGATCTTTTCACAGTTTGAGGATATTGAAGATTTTCATATTTCATTTTGTAATAGTTGAAAAGATATGTAAGAGAACATAGAAGGCAAGAGTCAGTATTTTTGCATGTAATTCTGGCTAGTCAGAAGGATGAGAGCTGAAGAACATGATTGGAAGACAGGCTGCTCAGTGTAGGCCATGAGAATCTTTATATCTAGTTGAAAGAATGTGCTGAGTACAGTTGTGTCATAAAATGGTGCATACTTGTACAGAAGCCAAGGACATCTCTCTGTATACATTCAATCACTGGTATATAACTAGACAAAATAATTAATACTATGTAAATACAGTTATAACAAATTGACTAGAGAATGCTCAATAGTCAAGGGTCATATGTGTTGAGTAGAGTTGCAATTTAAAGTAAAAAAAAATACACTAGGATGGAGTCATGGATTTAAACCGACTATTATGAAGGGCTTTCAATATTTTTAATAGATCTTATCCAGGCATTACCTTGGCGATAAATTAACACAGATTTTCCCTTAGGGAAGATATTTAGAGGGTGACATTTAAATAGCAGCATAAATACTGGTTGGGCAAATATGCTTGTGAGCCAAGGACTGGTGCTGAGATCACATGGTATAGAATAGAATATATAACATTGTACATTGTATTATATATACTATATATATCTACCCATAAATACAGTGCATATGCATATATTTAGCATGGTCATTCCTCTGCATATGTTTACTAAAGCTTAGTATGCATTAAGAACACTAGGACATTAAGAATAGATTAGTGGGGCTGGGAAGGTGACTCAGTGGTTGAGTGCTTGCCTTGCATGCATGCGGTGCTGGATTCTATTCCTCAGATCCACATTTGCAGAAAAAGCTACAAGTGGCACTGTGACTCTAGAGGTAGGGCACTAGCCTTGAACTGAAAAGCTGAGGGACAGGAGTTCAGGCCCCTCAACTGAAAAAAAAAAAAAAAAAGATTAGATTAAAGCACTCATCACATTGTATTATAATGAAAGAGTGTGATGGAGATCAGTCTCATAATGTGTCACTTGATCTCACATTCCACATAAAGAAGTGTTTTCTGGCCTCTCTTTGTCCTTTCTGAGTGGTGGGCTGGGAATCCAGTGCTATACTGCTAACCTGCTTTCTCAGGTGAACCACTTCGGGAACACACAGGTCTTCCAGGAACTGCCACACAGCATGTGACCTGCTGACAGGAGGTCTTCTAAGGGACTAAAGGCCTGGTGGCTGGATGAGGTCCCCTGGATGAGGTACGATTCACATTCTGGTATACACGGCACTGCAGAGACAGTGAGGTTCAGCACACTGCTCAGATTCTGTGCATTTTACAAACTATGCATTGTTTGATTCTGGAATTCTCCTTTAATGTGTTCAGACAATTGACTGAGGTTCACTGAAAGTGTGCTAAAGAGAACTGCTGAATTGGGGGAAAATATCACAGAAAATAAGTGTCTTAACAAAGAGGATCAACTATCTACACTGGTGTACAGAGGAAACATGCCAGAAACCACCCCAGAATGCAATGTAGATGGTCTTGAAAGGGAGGGAAAAATCCACAAGTCAGCTGAATGCAGGTGGTTGAAGCCTATAATGTTAATTTGAGCTACTCAGCATACTGAGGTCTTAGGAATCTTTTGAGACTCTTATCTCCAGTTAACTACCAAGAAAGCCAGTTGCCAGGTGCCGGTGGTGGCTCATGCCTGTAATCCTAGCTACTCAAGGGGCTGAGATCTTCCAATCCTGGTTTGAAGCCATCCTGGCAAGGAAAGTCTCTGACTCTTATATCCAATTAGTTGCATCAAAACCTGGAAATGGTGCTATAAATCAACTGGTAAAGTCCTCACCTGCAGCAAAATTATCCGAGTGATATCTCCCAGCCTCAAAGTTCTAGACCTACTCCTGAAAAAAAGGAAAACACAACAAAAAACCCAAAGTGTAGCTGTAGCTCAAGGGGTTGAGCACTTGCTTCAAGCAAAACCTCGCAGAGTCTCTTAGACTTCACCCTTCTGAGTAACTGGGATTCTAGGAGAGATACTGACACCCACATGTTTCTCTTTTCAATTAGCTTAAAACTAATTGGCAAGAGTTTCATTTTGGTTTTCTATACATGCTTAGAACACACACTTCTAAATTACATTCCCCTATTATTCAGAATCCTTTTCATCTACACTTTTGGTGAGTTTCTTTCACTACTTTCATGCTCTCAGATAATTTTCTTCAATGACCCAGGACAGGCTGTTTGACCTTGTGCCCATGGAGGATTTTGTGTTGCTTCCATTTTGGCTTATTACAAATGAACTGCTCTTGGGATCTGCATACAGCAGGGATGGGAACCTCTCATCCACACTCCCCAGGCCTTTAAGGCTCCAAGAATCCTTGCAAGCATATGCTTCTTGTCAGGTGCATAGTGTAGAACACCTGTCTAGCCAGGCCATGATCCAGTCACCATGCCTCAAAACAAACAAAGAAAATCCTTGCTTGATTGGAGAAATTAAAAGAAGGTATAAGAGGGGAAACTTTCCCAGAGTGGTAAGTAGAAGACAGAAATTCAAATTCATCAGCCCCTCCAGACTTCATTTAAAACCTCTTACAACCAAGCTAAATTTGAGGGAGCATGTGGACTGTCACCTGCAGAGTCTCTATCCACTTCCACATTGTTATTAAAACATGTTTATTGTATAAAGTAATGGAGTTCACAGGGACATTTCCATAAATCTGACAGCCTGCCCTGACCAAATAATACCATTTGGGCATCTAACTTCCCTTACACCAGTAGTAACTACATTATATTGACAAAATGTTAACATTGGAGAAGGTAACAGGAAAATACATGTTTTCCAGAGAGTGGTGATCTGTGTCTCACCTAAATCAAATATGTACATCAGCAAAGAAAGAACATGAGTCAGATACACTGGTAGGATGTATTGTAGATCCTCTTGAAAGGGATCTAAAGAAATCCACAACTCTACTGAGCCAATGTGGCTTAAGCCTAAATTTTTACCTACTGACAATAGGAAGCCAGCCTGGATGTGGAAGACTTGGAGACTCTTATCTCCAGTTAGCTACCAAAAATCTGAAAGTGGAGCTGTGGCTTAAGTGGTAGACTGCTGTCCTTCAGTGATAAAGCTCAGAGACATCAATAGTACCTGAGTTCAAGCCCGAGGACATGAACCCTCCAGCACTCACTCTCTCTCTCTCTCTCTTTCTCTTTTTCTCTCTCTCACATACTTACACACACACACATATGAACATACAAAATTAACAAATCTACTGAAGATTTCTGAAGGATGAGCAAAACATTAAAAAAAATCTGTCGATCAACACACACACACACACACACACACACCCTGTAATACAAAGAATATTTTCAAAAGAAGAACAAATCGGTAAAATGGTGGCATATTTGTGCTATATCCAGGATCATTACTGAATTTCTACCAAAACTAGCACAAAGACCCGTAATTTAAAACACATAGTGTTTCTTCCGGAAATGTTTCTCGATGAATTATTTATTTTCATGCCTTTTGGAATGTCCCCAAAACACTCTAAAGCATTTCATTATTTGAATAGGGAAAGTTGTAATAAGATACAAGATGATGCATGTATGGAATACAATAAACTAAAGTATTTGCTTTGTAATTTTTGAAAGTATGTTTACATTTCCCTTATTTTTACTTTAATGGAGGCAGGTTTTCACAAAAATGAGTCCAGAAAAATGTGTAAATAAAGATTCAG
>NW_012267598.1:50701-55985 GCF_000151885.1 Dipodomys ordii | reverse complement strand
TCTTGGATGCCCCTCCCCAGTCTTTACCTACCTTGACTGCTGGCTTGGATGTGGGACCCTTGAGTGTGGTCAGAGTGACAGGAACAGAACAGAAGCTTGAATAATCTTTTGCCCACTTTGGTTCTAGGAAAGTATCTGTCTTCCATATGAAGCTCAGCAACTTGTAGAACATGTGGAAACCAACCAGAGCCGGAACAAAGTATAAATGCCTGTGTCAGCCCCGTTCTAAGGGCAGCAGATATAGCAACACATATGTCACTGGTTGAACCAAACAGCTCACAGCTGAGCCACCATCCCCAAACCAATATGCAGATGAACTAATAACATGGCTGGCCAACACACAGAATACTGTTTTCATTTTATTATATCAACAATTATCATAAGGCAAAACAATATAAGTGAAAAACTTAGCGTACATTTGGAGAGATGGGAAGAGGAAGTGGGAGGCAAAAGAAGGTGAGCTTGTCTTCAGTGGTGCTCACACAATCATAGCTTCATTGTCAGTCTAAAAGAAACAAGAACAAAACAAGGAATCTTGCTAGGAATGGTCTCCAACTGTTCTCTCAAATCCTGACAAATACAACTACTCTAAAGACTTTCCCAAAGCAATGAGATAACACCACAAGAACATGAAAGTACAAAATAGAAATTCGTGACAGAAGTCCTGAGGTTCTGAATCTAAGCTCAATTTCTGAGATGAATCCTGGGGAAGAAGCTATAATTAGCTACCATTAACAAATCAGACCTAGATTTTCTAAGAAACCTCAATTAAATTTATGTAATAGGTAAAATTATTTTTTCACAAATTATCTGACAGTAATCTTCAGATTCTGACATGATCCTGCTTGTTTTGAGAGCTGAAAGAAACTAATTGTGAGATTGCACAATTAGATTGCCTTTTGAAAACTGACACCTCTTGTTGTGGCTTTGGTCTCCTGACAGGGTAGTTGTGATAAGCCTTGGGAAGAGAAAGAGGTGGGGCCCTGGCCTGCACCATTCCCCTCAGGACAGAATCTTCTGCATTAGCCATGGCCTAAAGCATCTCCCAACCTGGGCAGCCTCCCTGCTGCTCCTCCCCAAGGGCAGTTCAACTGTTCATTTAAATTGTTCCTGCTTCCTGATGACACCTCACATTTCCACAATACCTGAACTCTCCTAAGAGACAGGAGCAAAGTCTTTGGCAAATATTTTGTGAGCATTTTCAATCAAAAACTGCACCAGGGCAACCTGTAACACAAAAGGAGACATGTACACTTCTCTTGTCATCTGCAGTTATGAATCCTCTGATCTGTAAATCTTGGAGCAAAGACACAGAGGCTTGAAGAATGTGGGGAGAAACTCAGAATTTAAATGAGAAGTGATGTATAAACCACTTTTGTCAAAGACACAATGTACAACCTATGGATGGTGTTTATAGACCAGAACTTGAAACACAATGAATGGACTAGAGGCACAGTGAGTCACTTTGCTTAACTGCCAAATTTTTGTAATATCCAAAATTATATCTTCCTTATAGCATCATTGTTTTACCTCTAAATAGTATGTTTCCCCTACTGTTGTATATACTATTATTGAAAAGAAAATCATTGAATAGAATGAATTGATGAAATTCACTTCCAAAGTGCCTTGCCGTACACTCAGGCCAGCTTGTGTGTGGAGCTGTGGGGAAGGAAGAGCCCCTGCACAGGAGCTCTGTGTTATGCAGCTGCAATCCCTGCTCCACACTGCTGGACCTCAACCCTGTGGCAGGGTGAGCCTGGCAAACTGCTCTGGTCTCATATACCCTCTATTCCTGTGCAGATATTTTAGAATATTTCACTAGTTTCTTCTTTGCGTAGTGAATGAAGAATACTGTGTATAGTTTATATATTAGGCACGTCTGAAAAAAACCCTGAAGAATCTTTCCGTTCAGTTGGGTGCATTTGGGAGGAAAAGTTGAAGACCTTTCATTAGTGGGAGGTAATCATAAGGAGCTGAGCTCAGAGAATATTGAAGGATTGTAGTCTGTTCATCTCATCTCTCTGTCTCACTCTATGGATTATATTTCAGTACAAGTTATTAGATGATACTCTTTACTAAGGAGAATCTGATGACTTATCAACAGGGACCAATCTTTCTCTGAATATAAACAACTGACAGAGGGAGCCTATGTATAGGACAGAGATCCTAGCCTTCATGGTTTAATCCCCTTCTTAAGGGGAAGTGTCTGGACATGAACAGAGCACTGGGCAGGATCTCCACCTCCACTGTACAGAGGAAGACACTAGCTTGAAAACCATCCCATGTTCACAGATCCACATAGCAAGAAGAGAGCAAAACTTTGGTGGTTGGACTCATTGTCACCATTGTCATTCTCCTTTCTTCCCTAGCATTTGGTCAGCCTAGACTCCTCTATACTGAAGGGAAAGAGAAAGGACCACACTGCTGCTTTCTCCTTGCTGCACATGTTTGTAAACCTCACCAGAGATAGGGTGAACACCTCTTTTCCTGAGGTTTGCAGTCCATTGTGTCCTTAAGTCCTGTTCTGTCAGGCTTGTCTTTCCATATCCAACCAGTCATTCTGCTTGTCACAATGAACTTAGGAGAGGCCATTACCTTTCTCATGAGTTGCATATCAAATCCTGCCCTGGCATCAGGGGGCGGAAACATCAAGCTGGGTCCTGTGGACACAGCTAGGATGTAGGAGGTCATCAGGTTTAGGGAGGAATTCTGGTGGATTTGGCTTAACATTCCAAACAGATGTTTCAGCAGCAGTTGGTTGACTCTGGGCAGCATTTCTAAAAGACTGAACTCAGAAAAACACACTTTCATGTAAGTAATTACGTGTGGCAGATTCTAATTACACAAAGTGCATTTTCTATGTGATGGACTGAACTAATTGAAAGTATAAAGAGCGAAGGATATACTTTAACCTACTGCATAAAATCTATCCTTGAGATGACTATATTACACATTATCTTGGAACAGATGTATTTAGATCAAAAGAAAGATAGTGTATTTGAAAATAAACAGTGTAGGCGCTGGAAAGGTGGCTCAGTGGTAGAGCGCTTGCCTTGCATGCATGATGCCCTAGGTTCGATTCCTCAGCACCACATAAGAGAAAAAGCCAGAAGTGGTGCTGTGGCTCAAGTGGTAGAGTCTTGAGCTGAAGAGCTGTGGGCCAGAGTTCAGGCCCTACAACCAAAAAAAATAAAAAATAAACATTGTATTGTTTCACACTGTACTCAACAAAATTCTTTCTGAAAAAATAAACAGCTAAATTATTTCTGAAATGGCAATTATAAAGTCAGGTTTAGTGATCACATCCCAAAGTACATTTGATAATGAGAGACTCATGCCAAGAAAGAATGAATATAAAAAATTTCATTGAAGCGATATAGACTTTGATGTTTATGTAAGTATTTGACCAAGCTGAGACCTTGCCCTCCCTACATGGGTCCATCAGTATAATCTGCTATCCATCAGTGTTGAATTTTCTTATGTGTACATGGGAACGAAGCCATGCAAACAATACCATACGAAAAAACTCATTCATACACAGAGTATAATTGCCTGTCTCTATGAAGTCTTGCATGCATGTGACCAAATGAAAATTTTACCCAACTCACAATTATTTCAGCACCTCAAACTCTCTACTCCATGAGGTTACTTTTCCCTATGAGTGGAAACATTGTATTTTTGAGTCCTAACCAGAGCAGACTCATTTCCTGCATCCTACCTCTGGGCCAGAATGATTTTCTCCTCTTCACCATCTTCATCCATGATGCTAAGCCATGTCTCATACATGCCAGTGTTAAACACACCACCTTGCACATTGCGAAGAAAATCCTTCCAGAGACAAAAGCAGGATATTCTGATGGAACAAACTATGTCATACAATTATATCATGCAGGTGGAAGAAATGGATTGACCCCCATCCCTTCTCAATGAGTGAATCTGTGACCTACACTGCCCTCTCTTCACTTCCCACCTAAGACTGGTGCCAGCAGCCTCCCCACCTGAACGGAAAGCACAAAGCAGAGGATGGAAATGCTGCTGAGGCAGGAAGGATTAGGGACCTGGTGAAGACAACTTAAAAAAAGGTATTTGGAAACATGCATGTGCTGTATTTGCTTCAAACCGAAAGAAGAGGATTGCTTCTTTTCTCAAGGAACAGACTCTGTTTCATAACAGGCTACACTCCTTCCTGACAGGAATGCCCTCTCAAATAAAAATTACACCCACACATCACAAACCAGAATGGAAAACAAGAGCCAGGAACTTCAGAAGAACTAATGGAACACTCCCTAGTTTAAGAAAATTCACAAACACCCACCTGCATTAGGTACTGTGGGAGTGAGGACCCATCTCCCCTTTCTCTGCAAACTCCTACTTGACTGGAACAATCTACTCTAAAGGACAATGCAGGGTATGCCGTGGTTATAAATCCTATTGCTGAGCAGAAATAGGCCCACACATTTCACCTGCTTCTTTGGAGTTTTAATTGAACAAGTAGTGTTTTTTCTGAATTAAATAATTCTGTATATATCATATGGGAAGGATTAGATATACAGTATGTTAGTTCAGAATTTTGGCTTAAAATTCCCCAACACTCTGGAATGAATGAAATACATCATCTTACACCTGTGAGTACCAGGTAGTTACCTTTCCTTTTATATCCAGCAACAGTGCCTATATTAGGTTCCTTTTAGCCTGTTGGGTTAAAGCACCTGTCCAACCTCATCAACATGCATCAATACGAATTTAGATGTTGCCCCCCGTTATGGTGAAGGTTCTGGAAAAATTAGGAATCCAGGGAACATTCCTCAATACAATAAAGGCTGTGTATGATAAACCTACAGCCAGCATTATACTTAATGTTGAAAAACTAAAGACATTTCCTCTTAACTCAGGAACAAGACAAGGATATCCATTCTCTCTACTTCTCTTCAATTTAGTATTAAAATGCCTAGCTACAGCAATAAGACAAGATGCAGACATAAAGGGGATCCAAATAGGGAAACAAGAAATAAAACAATCCCTCTTTCCACATGATACGATTTTCTTTTTAAAAAATCCCATACACACCGCTCCCAAATTACTCAAGCTGATTCAAAACTTCGGCAAAGTAGCAGGTTATAAAATTAACCACCCAAAATCAATGGCTTTTCTGTATGCCAACAATGAGAAAAGTGTGGCTGAAATTAGCAAAGCAACTCCATTTGTAATAGCCCCACAAAAAATAAAATACCTAGGAATTAACTTAACCAAAGAAGTGAAGGACCTCTATGATGAAAACTTTAAA
>NW_012267598.1:43866-45850 GCF_000151885.1 Dipodomys ordii | reverse complement strand
ATATCTCAGCATCCTGAGTAGTGGGATAATAGGATTGAGACACTTGTGCCTGATGACCTGTATATATTTTTAGGAAATGTTAGCTCAAGTTCATCAATAAAGTGAAGGGAGATTTAGGGTGGATAAACCAAATGTCTTTAAAAATCAACACTGTTTATGATTTTGAATTGCAGCCATGGCAAATAATTTCCATAGAAAATAGGGCAGAATGTATTGAAGATATTGATTTTCAGTTACCCATTCCGTAACAAACTAAAAATTAATTAAAACCACTTGCTTAATACCTTTGCAGAAAACTGATCCATTTTTCCTTTTGTTCACAAGAACTGCAAAATAAAAGCAGAGACAATATTAAACTACATCTCATACACAATATCTCTACAGTCATTAAAGATAAAAGTACTATCAATTCATTGGTGTCCAATCAAACACAGAATTGATCCTACTCCTAATTGGGGTTTGATGGACTCTTGGCTTATAAGAGTGATCTTACTGTCATGTGAGGCAGACTGCTGTAGAAGAAAAATGGATTGAATGGAATCCCTGCCACTGTGTGATGCAAACCTCCTGACCATAGTTCACTCTCACACCAGGGCCACCTTCCATTTCTCCTTTGATAAAACTGACAGATCTGCATGTGCTCTTCCAATACTTTACAAAATAATCATTCAGATCAAGGCATCCAGAAGAAACATGGCATTTACATGGAATTTCCTTGATCCAGAAATCAACAGTATGCATTAGCTAGGAAAAAACAGGGGAAATGAAAAGGGTTGGACTGTTTTACTTCCTTAGAGAATTTCCTGACCTCTACTACATTTTATTAGAACCTAGAAAACTTACATGACTTTAGTAGGAACAATGTTCAAGGTTACTGAAAGTCATTAGGAATGATAGCTGACATAGCTAAGTGATTAATGAAGGATAAACTCTTTTGCTATTTCCCTGCTGCTTTCAGGGTGCAGTGGTTAGTCTTACCCAAAGGTGGCCTTGAAGTTCTCCAGGGGCCAGCCCAAAAGAAGGGACTTTCTGCAGTGATCACCACCCTTGTCCAAATTGACCCCACAGTCAGCCATCCACAGGGCACGCAGTGGGACCACAGTTTTAATCTTAAAACATTTCTTATACCTAAAAAGGGCAACAAACACCATCTCTCTTAGTTGATCTTAGATGCATCATGTTAAGAACTAGCTACTCTCCCAAACTGTTCTCTCTTGTTTCATAATTTTGAACTTCTCATTCAAGATTATCTTTCACATACTTGATTATGTTGTGTTATGTGTGCTTGAGACCTGGCCTTTATATATACTGTAGCCTGAACCCTAACTCTAGTTTCTGCCTCAAAAATCTATGTGCTGTGACTAGAGGATCAACAGCATGCCAGGTGGTGTCTTCATTGTTGATCATATTCTCAACAATTACACAACATAGGAGCTTTATGAACACAGGAGAAATAAACAAGGAATCTGATGTTTGAATACTAAATTGATAAAGCAACTGTGGACTCAATGCTGACTATCTAAATGCCATTTGCTTGTGTGAAGCATTTGTGCTGAGCAGGACAGTGAGCAGTCCATACGTACTTGGCATTAGTCACAAGTAATAAGTCAGAGAAGAGGAAGAGGTGCTGCTTCTTCCTCTTGCATCCTTTTTGCATCTGCACCGGGCTGTGGATGAGCAGGGTTCTGCAGGGCTTCTCCAGGGACAAAGGTCTGTCCTGCTGAGTTTTCTTCTCAGGATGATGGCTCTCCTGCTGCACAGCAACACCACAGCACAGTCAGTGCTCAAGTATGGAATAGAGCGTTTTGCCCAACTTTAGTGGTGCACGATGCAACATTTCCTCAACTGACACTTGGTAACTAACATGCAAGACACTTTGTGGCTCAAAAGCAAGCAGAAAAGTAGCTCATTCTGAAAATGGTTGCAGGCAGATATAGAAACAGAGCCTTGGACTTCGTCCACTGAAAGATGGGCATAGAAGCAG
>NW_012267598.1:35483-43816 GCF_000151885.1 Dipodomys ordii | reverse complement strand
CCTTATATATCACCCTGCACCAGAATCAACTCCAAATGGATCAAAGACCTCAGAGTCAAACCAGACAATCTGAAAACTTTACAGTATGGAATAAGAGAAACCCTTGGTCTCCTTGGCATAGGCTGAAATTTTCGTAATAGAGAGACAGAAACAAAACAAATCAAAGAGGGGTTGGGAATTCATGCAAATGGGATTGCATGGAATTACAGAGGTTCTGCATGGCAAAGGACATAGTTAGCTTGATCAATAGAAAGCCCACAGATTGGGCGAAGATCTTCACCATCCATATAATGGACAAGGGTCTCATATCTAAAATTTAAAATGACCCAGCAATCCTACTTTTGGGCATTTACCCAAATGATCACAAACAAGACCATACTAACGCTATCAGCACAACTATGCTTGTTGCACCATTATTTACCATAGCTAGGATATGGAGCCAACCCAGATGCCCCTCATTAAATGAAAGGTTCAAGGAAATGTTTTGTATATACCCAATGGAATTCTAGGTCTCCATCAGAAAGAATGACATTGCCCCATTTGTTTGGAAATTGAAAGACTTGGAAAAAATACATTAAGTAAGCCAGGCCCAAAGAAACATAGGTCCCTGGTTTCCCTTATTTGCAATAACCAGCATATATTTGAGATAAGCAGAAATGGTCAGATACGTTGAAGTTAGGCGAAATGAACCCCAAGATAAGGACTCAAATGTTTTTTCTTTCTTGCAATTGTTTCTAAAATAGTTATAGGTTTTTGTTGCTTTGTATGTCCCTCTCCAATGGTACAAGCCCTGTTTTCACTGTATTTGATGTTGGTATACTTTGTGTAGGGCAAAGGAAAGAACAAATTTTTTAAATATAGATACAGTTGGACCCATTGCCACAATGAGATGTACAAGACGTTATGTCGAAAGGAACTGTACAACTTTGGGTTAAGGTGTGTATGTGTCTGTGTGTGTGTGTGTGTGCACACGCTGTGTGAGCGTGTGTGCGTGTGCGCGTGCGTGCGTGTCTGTATGTGTTTTTGTGTGTGTTTGGAATTGGGGTGGGAGGGACATGGGAAGTGTTGGGAAGGGGAAACAAAGGAGGAGGCAAAAATGCTTGATAAGAATGGAGTACTTTCCCAATTAAAAAAAAAAGAATTTAGATGTTGCCAACTTTGGACCTTTGAATCTCAAGTTTAGTGACCTGCACATGAAAGCTTCTCCCTCAAGATCATTTTGAACAACTGATCACTAATTCTTGATCCCGTAACTTAGCCTATTAAAATGTATATACACAACAGGACACAAAGGGGAAAAATGACCACAGTGTTGGGTGTTGTGTTAACATTCACGAAATGGCTCCATGGTACATTCATCATGGTTCTGAGCTTATATTCATATCCAAGCTGGATTAGCAGAACTCTGTATGCGTCTGTCATGTTATCACCAAGTGCAAGACCAGAGAAGCTGAGATGCACTAGGCTACCTCTGGCTAGTCAGTGATGTGAGTTTCAAGTGGGCAGTACAAAATTGTTATTCCATGCACAGAAATGCATGCCTATCTTCCTGGCTGGAAATTATTAGCATGGCTCATGTCTACATCAAGGAAAGGACATAAAAAAGACCTAGAGAAAATGGGAAAAATTACTTTTATAAAGCCATTCTTAGTCAATGTCACATGATTTTCTGCAGTGGTGTTCACAAAGAGCAAAATGTATAGCTATATTGGTTCTCTATTGAATACTTCCTTCTACAAGCATAAAGATATTTGTAATCTACCTGTATCATTTCAAACTTTATGTACTGTTGGTGAAACTCAGGTGAATTTTCAGAGAGCACAGATGTTTGGGATGCTTCATTCAAGTTAATGATCAAATTTATGGGAAATGTGGTAAGAAATGACTTTTAAGGTAACTATAATTGTGGGATGTTTGGGAAGGAAGAAAAACAGAATGAAAGGTGCAGATGGAGGATACTGAGAGAAGAGGAGCGCTACATATCCACACCAACTTTCCGGTAAAGGTATTAAAGATGGGCAGGAATGGTGGCATGAGCTAGCTATGCTGGCCTGGCCAATCATGATGGGACTCATTCGGGCCTTCACCTTTGTTATGAATGTTTACAAATTCTATATGAGGTTGTGCCTTTGTGCAACCTTCCTTGAAGAAGGCAGTGCTGGGTGCTTGTTAGGCAAATATGTAGCAGGACTTGTTTGTGCCCATAGTTGTATTGTCATGGCGATTTACAGTGATACAGTAAATCAGATCACTCATTAAGCATATTGGGCATTGTTGTTCAGGTGGGAAGATGAGAGGAGATGTAGTGAGAAGACACAGTAAACAGACAGAACACACAGACATGTGTCTTTTCATTTCCCACATGGTTGATGTGTGAAGCCCCTGATTGTTCTTGGGTGATTGTGTTGCTGGTGATGCAGTGCTGTGGCTTCAGAGTGAAGCTGCCTCCCTGGGTGATGCGGGTTTTGTCCTACCTTTAACACTGAGGCGACCACAAACACGGATTCCTGGTGCAGGTCCACTTGGGCTCCAGACATGAGTTTTTCTTTGAGGGCTCTGACGGCTTGGATGCTGCCTGACTTTCTGAAGATGCCCTCGGTGAGCCGCCCCTCCTGACTTAGGAAGGAAATCATCTCCTGTGTGGAGGAGAGGAAAGAAAACCTGGGTCCTTCATGTCCAACGGCCCAGAGCACACCTCACACTTGTCTGAGAGTGCAAGGCTCCAGTGCTCAAGCTAGGCAACCTCATTAATAATAATATTTAGTTGTTGAAAATATATTCTGTTGTTGTTCTTTTATTCTAGGGTCAGGCTCAGAAACATTGAACAGTGAATGGATTTGTCTGTGTAGTGAAATGACTCCTGCACCTTCTACTTAATGCTTCCAGTCAGCTGGCCCAGCCTCCTTCTTACACAAGTGTCCCCTCACACCTTCCCAAGAATGCTAGTTCCTGCGCATTTTTTCTTTTTTAATTTCCCATTTATACCTTCTGTAGTTGCTAGATTCTTCACATCACATTCATACTTAGTCCATTATGAAGTTTTCCCTGATTGTATTCATCACTGAGGCCTTGCTTTCTTTGGTTCTATTTTGGTGTCCCCTGTGTTCAGAGTGCAGGAGTTGTAGTGTGACCTTGGACACAGTCCCTTCCTAAGCCCTAAGCCCTTTCCCTCCCTCAAACCTTTATTCCCTCTTTTGGTCCTTCCTTCCATATTTTCTTTCCTCTTCTCCTATCCTTCTATCCCTCCTTCCTTCCTTCCGTCCTTCACACATATGGTCCTGTGAAGTTCAATGGCCCACTAGCCAGGCTGCCTTTGTTTCTCCTGACCAAAACTTCTTTATTTTATTTTTTTTTTAAAGTGTGAAAATACCGTACAGAGGGGTTACAATTACATGGGCAAGATAATGAGTACATTTCTTATCAAGCATTGTAGCCTTCTCTTTTGTTTCCCATTCCCATACCTTCTCATCCCTCCTTTTTGCTAGATATTTTGGAATAGTAATCAGTGGACATTTCCTCCTGGGATGGCCTGAAATTTTAGTCCTCCAGGTTTCTATCAGAGGTTGAAGCTTCTTTTTCAACTAAATGAAAGCAAAGTGATATCTTTCTTTTCCTTTTTGCATACATCACCTAAGAGTCACCATTTTAACCAGTTTGAAGCACACAGTCCATTGGCCTTCAGTACAAACACAATACTGTGTGACCAGCTTCCTCAGAACTTTTCCATCTTCCTCCATAGAAAGGACAGATCTTTTAAACACTATCTGTCCATTCTCCTCTCTGAAAACCAACAACCACCAGTGTGCTTTTCTGATGCTTGGAACCATTAAAATATGATCTTTTCTAATATATGTAAATAACTAGTCAGAGGAATGTCTGAGGAATGTCTATGTATGTGACTGGAGACATTTGCAAGATGGAAGAAAAAACTGGAAGGGAGCATGAAGGAGGGAAACTCAGAGCTTCACATGCACAGTGCCTGGTACTACAATTCTGCAGTAGGGAATGTGGCTCCTGGTATGCCAGTTGCCACTGAAGAGAATACTTACCTGTTGGGCTTGACTTAGGGAATTGTACATTGTGACATGTTTATATCTTGTAGCAATAGTAACAAAGCACCCCCACCCATTGTCTGATGCTTTGTTGAATTGGACCTGGGGCTCCATGAGAACACTCCTCTCCCTCCCCTCATCACTCAGGAGGATCCTCTCCTCAGGAGGGCAGTAGATACCAATCTGGGACCTACCAGAATAGGGGAGGGTAGTTTGCCATCCTTACAAGCAGCCTCCAGGGAAGTCCCAAAGAGCAGTCTTGTTTTTACACGTGAAGATTTCAAGGGTCTGTTCTCCTTGGCTATGCTGGACCGCCGCGCAAAAAGCCAGTTGATGAAAGATCTTCCTCTTCTTTCTTTCTTCTGCTCTGACTCTAAAGAAGCAACAGTTTTCAAGGGATCACTTTAATTTCCTAGAACCTAAGCTTCTGTGTCAAATTATCCACATTCTCTAATGGCTTAATTCCCTTTACTATTGAGTCTTTGCCCAAATTGGTAAACTGTTGGTTATGGCTAGGGGCCTGAGCACACACAGTTTATCTTTCTGATTATTGTGGCCAGCTCTCTTGCACCTAAAAATATCCTGAGTTGAAGCAGGGCTATCAGGTGTATCTTTCTCTTCTGAAAGAGAAAACGACCATTCCAGGCGAGTTTTATAACCATTCACATTGAGAGCCATTCTCCTCCTCTTTGAATTCCTGGATGTGTCCCATTGATCACTTCCTGTATCAGGCTATCTCCCGTTATCACACGGCGTGCCTACCAGGTGAAAGACTAGGAGATGTCTGGTTCTTTGTGGGTTTTGTTTTATTTTAATATAGTTGTGAAGATGTTGTACAGAGGGTTTCCAATTACATGAGTAAGACAATGAGTACATTTCTTTTTTTGTCATGCTCTTTATATATGTATATATATATATATATTCATATACATATAGTATAAAGATAATGCACAAAGGTGTTAGTTACATGAGCAAGGTATTGAGTCCATTTCTTAGCAAGAATTGTTAACCCCTCCTTTGTTGCTATCCAACTGTTCCTTCTCTCCCTCACCTGCTCCATTCCCCTCTCCGCAACATTATAAATTTTATTTCCAACTAAGTATCTTTTCATTACCATTATTGCATTTGGTCAACCTGTGTCCTTGTTATTTCCATACCCCCCCCCAAAGTAGATAAATTTATAAAAGGGGCACAGTGCAATTCAAACACAGTGACCCCAAGGGATATACCATAGAGGGAAGAACACACAAAGGAAACACGAATCTCATTGTACATTACAAATAACAGCAACAAAGAAAGACCTCTTCTGTTCACATCTTGGTGTTCATTTCCCTTAACATCATCTTATATTGTCATATTACAGAGTTTTTCGTTTCTGTTCATCTGACAAAATTATCCTAGGCATATACTAATTATTGCCAATGAGGTAAACTCAGGTTGTGTTACACTGTCTCTGCTCTCTTGTCCCAGCAGAGACATTTGTAACAACATCCTATTTGGGCTGTAAAAATGAAAATGTTACTCTGGAACTGGTGCATCACGACTGTAATCCTAGCTACTCAAGAGGTTGCAATCTGAGGATGATGGTTCAAAGCCAGCCCAGGCAGGGAAGTTGGTGAGAATCTTTTCTCCAAAAAATCACCAGAAAATTGGAAGTGGCACTCTGGGACAAGTGATAGAGTGCTTGTCATGAGTTGAAGACCTGAGGGATAGAGCCCAGTCCCAGATTTCAAGCCCCACAAATAAAATGAAAATGTTTTCCTTATGGGTGACTCTAGTTACATTCTAGTTTTCACTAAGGAAAAACTCTAATTCAAGCTTGCTGTATACATTCAATACTCTCCAGAAATTTGGAGGATGTTGGCATCTTTTCTTCTGATTTTGTCCTCCCACAGGCTTCCTAGTGATCTCTGGAGGCTTGTCCCTGACATGAGCTTTCTCTTTAAACGGAGGCCTTTAGCTCTGAGCCACAGTTCTATTCGAGCTTTTTCATGGACATTTGGAGATAAGACTCTCAGGACTTTCCTTTGCACACGGACTTTACTCTGAGAAAATCAGATTGCAGCCTCCTCAGTAGTTGGAATTACAGCTTGAGCCATAGGTATCCGGCTTCCATTTACTTAAATGTGTTTTTATACATGTCAAATGCTTTAAGAGACCATAGAGGTCCTCAATTGTACAGAAGGTAGAGAACTTTGTAACCATATAGAAGTGAGAGGACTCACCGTTAAGTTGCTGGCCCTGGGCTGGCTGCCTTGACTTCAGAATGAACCGGCCTCCTGTGGCTAGATAGCCCTGCTGCGGGATAGGATTCTGGGGAGTGTGAGTCTCATGTGGCCTTGGTCCTCGTGGCTGGAATGCAGTCTCTCCAAATTGACTCATTTTAATCACATAGGGATTTTCATGCCCTATGGGGAGAAAACGCAGCAGGGACTTTCATTGGAAGGGGAGCCCAGATTTTGACAATGAATTTCCAATCTGCTTTCTACTTCATGAAAACAAAACCCCTTATTTTAATAAAGAAACCCCAATTTTATTTGTAGTTCCCATTTCATATCTTTACGTAGTGGTACAGAGCAGTTACTACTCAACAAATCAGTTTAGGAATACAAGGCATCTTGGCCAATATAATCCAAAAATGTTACATTTCAAGTGAATAAAGCCAACTACCTATTTATCTTCTCAAACCAAGATTTCCCACATGAAGAAATAAACTTAGGTACCACATACACACACACACACACACACACACACACACACACACACATTTATATAAATCAAGTGGTGTCTGGTCAGCATTTATTGAAAAACGTACAATCCAATTGAATAGACAATATTTACTCTTAGTAATATTAAGCTTAATACTTAAAGAATCAGTGTTTGAGATTTAGAAGTCCAACTTTGACACCATTCCCTCCCATTTGAAATTTTCTTTGATATTTACCAATGAAGACAAAGGGGGCTTCTTCATTTTCAGAATGGAGCCACAACTGGTAGTCATTCTCAGAGCCCTGGGGGAGAGAAGGGCTGAGTGTCACACAAAGCCTCTCACAGTGGACCCAAGAAGGACACAGCACCTTAGACAGCTATGCTTCTAACAAGGAAAGCTCTGTTCTTTTGAATTTGGGGGTCAGTGATGGGCTGGCTTCCTGAGTAGCTAGGATTGCAGACATCAGCCACACCTGCCTGTCCTGAAACTTTCTTACTCAGAGTATTACACTAGCTCATCATAGATAAACTTTTATATATAACAGAAATATATGGAGTTAGCAGAACAAAATTATATATCAACTTCCTTGTGTGTTCCATTGCATTTGCCTTGAGATTAAGAATGAGATCTAAGAACACAAGTATAGATTCATCTCATGTCCAGCTGCCTGCAGGTTCTCAATCTTGAGGCCAGGAGAAGACCAATGTTAGTAGTGCAGGAGTACACACATGAGCGTAAATGCATCTCTATTCATCTCCATTAGGGAATTGGTTTTTAATTTAAAAAGAGCTTACAGATAACTTACTTGTATTCCAAGGATGGACATTGTCTTTCTGATAACATCCTTCACTGTATCTGAGTTTTTTGCTAATACAGTTATTGGCTATAAAACACATGTGAAAAAAGGTACATATTAAGAAAACAAAAGGTATCATTGTATAGATATTGCCTATTAGTTTCCTGGTCAGTCAAGCAAAATGAGATTTCAGGTATTTAAAGGCCACAATTGTATAGTACACAAAGCCTTGAGTAGAACTCTTTCTTCCTTTATTTGTATAACTTGAAGTCAAGAGAAAGCAATTAAGACACATGGAAAGAAGACTCCACATAGAGCTCCCCTATGACCCAGCAATCCCACTTTTGGGCCTTTACCCAAATGTTTACAAACAAGACCATACTAAAGCTATCAGCACAACTATGCTTATTGCAGCATTATTTACTATAGCTAGTAACCCAGATGCCCCTCAGTAGATGAATGGATCGAGAAAATGTGGTATATATACACAATGCAATTCTATGGCTCCATCAGAAAGAATGACATTGCCCCATTTGTTAGGAAATGGAAAAACTTGGAAAAATTATATTAAGTGAAGTAAGCCAGGCCCAATGAATCATAGGTCCCATGGATTCGCTTATTTTCAATAAGTAGTATATGTCTGAGACAAGCAGAAAAAGACAGATCAGTTGATGTTAGGTGAAATGAACCCTAAGATATGTATTCAAATGTTTTTTTTTCTTTCATGCATTTGTTTCTAACACATTTAGACGATTATTTTTTGTTGCTTGGTTTT
>NW_012267598.1:28324-29777 GCF_000151885.1 Dipodomys ordii | reverse complement strand
AGAGGCAACTCTGTGCTTTCTTACAAGGACTATCCAGACTCCATCCTGCCTAAGAGCTCAACAGGATAATCCCTGTTTATTTTTTTGTGGGGGTTTGGGTGGGTCCTGTCAGGGGCCTGAACTCTAGGCCTGGGCACTGTCCCTCAGCTCTTCAGCTCAAGGCTAGCACTCTACCACTTGAGGTACAGCGCCATTTCCGGCTTTTTTTTCTGCCTATGTAGTGCTGAGGAATCGAACCCAGGGCCTCATACATACAAGGCAAGCTCTCTACCACTGAGCCACCTTCCCAGCCGCTCCTGTTTATTCTTAAAACACTTACAGAGCCAGCCTTCTTGAAATCTTTGGCACAGTTCTGCAATGGATTACACTTCTGAAGTTCCTTCTGTTTTTGAATGTTGCTATAGTGGTAAATTTGACAATAATGAAAAAGAGCACAAGGAATTAGCTAGTTGTTTGAAAATGTAGAATGTTGTTTGACAGAAAAAAGCATGAGATCCAGAATGCAAGTGATAGCAAAGGAAATGACATTTGGGAAGCAGATCCATTGTTTTTAAAATTTTACTATGTGAAGAGGAGGAATAATAACTTCCTGTGTACTACTAGAATCCCAATTTCCTTGAGTAATATATATGCATAAGCAAGTCCATATGTATGTATGTATATGTATATATGTTTATTTCTGGAGTTCTGTATGCATAGACACACACACACACACACACACACACACTCATACACTTAGTTCCAGTTGTGGACCTTGAACCTTGGACCTGAATATTGACTCTGAGCTCTTTAGCTCAAGGCCATCACACTATTACTTGATCCACACTCCACTTTCAACTTATTGGGAGTTTCTGGAAGATAAGAGTCTCAATAAACTTTCATTCCTGGGCTGGTTTGGAACCACAATCCTCAGGTCTCAATCTCCTGAGTAGCCAGGTAAACAGTGAGTAGTAACCTACATATGTTTTAGAATATATTCACTCATGTCTATCAGTTGGAGCCTAGTAGAACTTAGGGCTTACAACGAAATTTTCTTATGAAATAAAAAGTGCACTCTATTTTATAAGTTTACCCGGGACACATAATTTCTATTAATATGGGGAGAATCCATTGGGAACATTATTTGGAGGGACTTTTATTCATTCACTAACAAATTTAAAAAAAAAACTACAAATACTACTAACCTTTGAAGTAAAGAGCACCATGTTTCTTTTAGCTCTAAAGACCTGTGATTTACAAGAGAGGAAAATATTATGCTACATTTCACATTCATGCTTTGATTTTAAGTCTATCCTTAAAGAGACTGGCAGTCCGGGAGTATCATTGTGAATGTGTGTGGAATAAGAACCGACTCATAACTGGGGTTTGATGGACTCTGCCTTTTCCTGCTGATCTGACTGTGATGTGAATTAGACTTTGGTGTGGAAGAGAACTTGGATTGACATGGAGAAAC
>NW_012267598.1:23543-27007 GCF_000151885.1 Dipodomys ordii | reverse complement strand
TTTCAACCTGTCTAACTGCATTCTGTGTCTTCATGCAGGTCTAGGCATGTGTGCTGGAAAATCTGGCCTGCACTTTATCAGTAAATCCTGTTTCAGATTTCCCACACACCAAATAGCATGCAGTCTACTTACAAAGAAGTCAAAATATGTCAATCTGCTACACAGCAAGTCAAGCACTTTGTATTTAATGATCTATAGCTATTTATGGAATTAAAATCTGTCTCTACAGAGAATTACTGGGAGTGCAAAATAAATTTTTCAAAAAATACTTTCAAGATTCACTAACACTTGCAGAATGAATTCAATTACTGTGATTCAACACGTAGGTCACATCTAGTCTTCCACAGTCTGAACATCCACCCTCCTCCAACAACATTCTGTAAACCCATTGAAATTCACTGCTCACAACCACTTCAATATTGACCCATTCGAATATATTGGAATCTAAAAATGTCTGGAGGTGTTTGTATTAAAAATTATTATTAAATTCGAAGGTGAAAGGTCAGCCTAGAAAACTATCAAGTTACTACCTGTTTTCTTCTAATAAATTTTTGATGTAAATAAGGTATATCTTCCATTGTTGCTGGAAAATATGTATGTGGCTTTCTCATAGCAGAACTCAAAGTATGCACATGGCATAGCTGTCAGTCTTACCGGAAAGTGACCTTGTATTCCTCCTTGGGCCAACTCAAGACAAAGGACTTTGTGGAACTCCCATCATCCTTTGCTACTTTGTCCCCACATTCCTCCATAGACAGCATATGCAGTGGAATTGCAGCTTTTATCTTAAAGCATTTCTTATATCTGTAAAGATAATTACACACCATATTTCTTATTTTATTACTTCTTTTGTGGGGAGTCAATGGGTTTGAACTCAAGGCCTTGTTACTGTCTCTGACCTTTGTTTATAAAGGCTAGCGCTCTATCACTGGGGACTTATCCCTGCTTCTAGCTTTTTGAAGAGTAATTGTATAGACATCTCTGCCAGACTGGATTTGACTCACATTCCTCAAGTTTCAGCCTCCTGAGTGGGTGGGATTACAGTTGTGAGCATGCTGCCCTGGGCTGCTTCGGTGTTTACTTACATGTTAGGAAGTGTCACTCAGCTAAACGGAAATAATTACTCTCCCAAGATCTGCTTTTGTTTGGTCATATTTAAATTGGATAAAGATTGTCACATTGTTATGGTGTTGGTTAGTTGATTTGGTTTTAGATAGGGCCTTTATATGTTGTCTAGCCTAGGCTCTAACTCTGAATCCGCCTGCCTCAAAACCTTTGTGCTGGGAGAGTCTGAGGATGCACCACAAGGCCATGTTGCTTTCTTCAGTCCTCACTATGGTCTGGAGAAATAAGCAAGGAATCTAAACTTCTATAAAAAATGAATAAAAATTCTAAGTTGTCCTAAGGTGAGGGTTATATAAAGTCATTAGTGAGTGAAAAGCATTGTGTGCTTTGCAGGAGAGCATGCAGTCCATACGTACTTGGTATTAGACACCAGCAACACATTACTGAAGAGGAAGAGGTGCCTCTTCTTCCTCCTCCAGCCTCTTCTCATTTGCACTGGGTTGTGGATGAGCAAGGCACTGTCATTGTCCTCCAGGGACACAGGTCTGTCCTGCTGAGCATCCTCCTCAGGAAGATGGCTTTCCTGCTGCACACCAACACCACACACAGTCAGTATAAACATATGTCCCAGAGTTTTTTGTCAAATGGATGGGGACACACAGTGCCACAGGTGGCCCTCTCAATCCTAACCTGACTTTGTTACTGATACCAGGAGGCTTTGTGCTTTAGATTTTAAAGCAAATAGAAAATCTTAATTACTTTTTAAGATATAAGGAGGACAGATTATATTAAGGAACAGATCCTGAACTTTTTCTTCTCTAAGAGATGGGGGAAAGAAGAAGGCAGGAAGCTAATGCACCTGTCCCAGGAAAGAAGAATTTGGCAAAAAAGCAGTGAGCCAGGAGAAATGTTAGGGCAAGGCTAAGCAGATGACCACAGCAAACTGACCAAACACCACTGCTAAACGTGAGAAGAGCATTTTTATGGCATAATATGAATATCCACAAAGAATTCCAAATTGCTTTTGTTCCACCATGAAAAGTGGCATAACTGTACATAATTGGAAGGTTATTGCCATCTTATTTATGTCATTATTCAGTATTGGAGCAAGAGAATGTTGAGAAAGACCATCAGGAAATACGTGACACCACTAAGAATTCCTAAATGTGAGGAAGTCCTTAGATTTGTTGGTGGTACTGTGTCTCTTGTCAGTATAGCTGTGGCTCTGTAGGGTCACTACATCAATAGTGTGGAAACTTCTGCTCACTGGCTCAGGTGTGGGCAGAGCTTCATCCACACCATCTCCCATTAGCCTCACTCCCATCTCCTCTGACAATATGAGCACACCTGTCCTCACATCAAGCTGAACAGTGTGAATAGGGGTCACTTTTTATGAACAGTGTTGAAGGTCAAATTCAGTGCAAAAGGTCAGGAGAAGGAAGACAGAACACTTTCCAGGGCCTCCCTCTAGAAGGAATCTCAAAACAAGTATTTAACAGACTACCTCATGCAGGGAAGCCAGGCCTGGTGTGTGTGGGGATTGCAGTGAACACTTGTCTTTGTCCATTTTGTGGCTCTGGATAGCAGACATGACTGCAGCTCCAACAGCGACCGCAGTCAACTGCCTGGAATCTGAGCGCTGGTAGTTCCTCATTCTGTGATGTCACGGTTCTAAGGCTCATGCCATAACTGCCAGGCTGACATATCCTCTGCCTTCTTTCAGCTCTTTTCATTTCCTTAATATAATCATATATATGTGTATATATATATATATATATATTTGCTATTGTTAAACTACTACACATACTACATATATTTTTCTGTTTCTGTTTAATATAGGCATGTATCATAACCCAGTATATTCATTGACATTTCAGTGCTCTAAATATGCATGGGCCTAGATATTTAACAAAGACAAGATGTTTAATTGATAATCATGAAGGATGAATATCCAAATCATGATATTCTGAAACTTGGCCTGTGGTCAGTGCCCTAGACTGGCTCACATCTCAGTGACCAGGAGCACTGTGGAGAGAGCTTGTGCTGAGCCAGGATGCTGGGCAGAGTGGACACAGCAGGTGATCTCTTTTAGGTGCACTCCTCTCCGGAGAACTAACCAGATCTCCAGAGTTTTTCTCATTTGGAGACCAACTTCCTAGTCACTGGATGATCTTTACATGGGTCTGTCTTCAAAAAGACCCCAAAATATCTCCTCACTGATACTGGGACCAAGCTTTTTTATCAGGAATCTTTGTGCAAATCCAAATCCAGTCCAGCAGAACTTCCATGCAGCCACAGTAGATGCCAGGGTGATTCCCCTGGAGTCATGCTATTTATTTCCCCTTCCACAGCCATGCCCACCACCTTCCCACACCTTCTACTAAAACAAACCCTAGCCA
>NW_012267598.1:16364-22265 GCF_000151885.1 Dipodomys ordii | reverse complement strand
TATTTTTGGAATGAAAATGAATATAAGCATATACAAATATTGATGTGTACATAGGTAAATGAGAGACATGGAAATATATTCCATAAATATAAAATAATAATTTAACTTCAACATTGAAAGCTAATTGACATACTTACCTGAGTGTGTGTGTGTGTGTGTGTGTGTGTGTGTGTGTGTGTGCGTGTGCTTTTTCTGAAAGTAGAACTCAGGGTTCAGGTGCTATTCCTAAATGAATTTTGCTAAAGACTAGCATTTGCTGCTGGAGCCACAGCTCTTCTTCCTGTTGCTTAGTGGAGAGTTGCAGAGGCATCTCAAGGATTTTCCTACACAAGCTGGTTAGGAACAGTAATCCTCAGATTTCAGCCTCTTGAGTCGGTAGGATGACAGACATGAGCCACTAGTTTCTGACTTAAGAGTTAATTTGCTAAGACCATTCACCTATGAATGTTTTCTTTCTGAAATGAAATAGATTCCCTTACCAACAACCATTATTTGATTTTAGAAATGTTTCTCTATTACATCACTAAATATAACTGATTGATGCATATGCAGTGTTATTGGCAGTTTGGTAAAGATTAGTATCAGAAAGATTATCAGCCTTTTCTTCCCTCACAACTAGACAATTGGACCCTTTCAGAGTTTGAAGGTCCCAAGGATTTTCTTATTCCACTTTGGAAGTGTTGATAAGATGTTTAAGAGAATATGGAAGCCAAGAGCCAGTGTTTCCTGCATGTAATTCTGGCTAGTCCAGAGAATGAGATCTGAGGAACATGATTGGAAGATAGGCTGCTCTGCAAAGGCCATGAGACTCTTTATCTCTACTTGACAGAATGTGATGAGTAGAGTTGCATGGCATAAAATGGTGAATACTTGCATAGAAGCCAAGGACATCTCTCTGTACGTATTCAATCACTGGCATATAACTGGACATAATATTTAATACTAAGCATGCTGTGAGGCCCATAGAAATACATTCATAACAAATTAACTAGAGAATGCTCCATAGTTGAGTCATATGTGTTGAGTAAAGATGCAATTTAAAGTAAAACGATACACTAGGACGGATTCATGCATGTAAAGTGACAGATAGGAAGGGCTTCCTTCATTTTAATAGATCTTTTCCAGACACTACCTTGACTATTACAATGCAGATTTCCCCTAGGGATATTTTTACTGGGTGACATTTAAATTGCAGTATATATATCCTGCTGTTGCAACTATGCTTATGAGCAAAGTCTTGGTGTAGAGCTCACATGGTATAGAATAGAATATATAACATTGTACATTCTATTATATAAATTATATAGACCCATACACAAATACAGTGCATATGCACATAGTTAGCATGGTCGTTCCTATGCACACCTTTACTAAAGCTTACTGTACATTCAGAGCCCTAGGCCATTAAGAATAGATTAGAGCACTCATCATATTGTATCCTAATGAAAGTGTGTGATGGAGATCAGACTCATAATGTCTCACTTGTTCTCACCTTCCACATAAAGGAGCGCTTTCTGGCCCCTCTTTGCCCTTTCTGTAGTGCTGTAGTGCCATCGTCTCCTCACGTGAAGCAGGTCAGGAACACAGACCTTCTAGAAACTGCCAAACAGTATGTGACCTAGTGACAGGAGAGCTTCTAAGGGACTAAAGGCTGGGTGGCTGGATGAGGTGCCCTGGATGAGGTACGATTCACATTCTGGTACACACGGCACTGCAGACACAGTGAGGTTCAGCACACTGCTCAGATTCTGTGCAATTTACCAACTATGCATTGTTTTTTCTGTAATTCTTCTTTAATGTGTTCAGACAATTGACTGAGGTTCACTGAAAGTGTGCTAAAGAGAACTGCTGATTTTGGGAGATAATATCACAGGAAATATGTGTCTTAACAAAGAGGGTGGAATGAGTATCACCTAACCAAATCACCTGTCTACATTGGTATACAGAGGAAACATGCCAAAACCACCCCAGAATGCAGTGTAGATGGTCTTGAAAGGGAGGAAAAAAATCTACAAATCAGCTGAATGCAGGTGGTTGAAGCCTATAATGTTAATTTGAACTACTCAGCACACTGAGGTCTGAGCATCTGAAGCCAGCCTGGTTGAAGAACATTTTGAGACTCTTATCTCCAGTTAATTACCAAGAAAGCCAGTTGCCAGGTGCTGGTGGTGGCTCATGCCTGTAATCTTAGCTACTCAAGAGGCTGAGATCTGAGGATCCTGTTTTGAATCCAGCCTGGGCAGGAAAGTCCATGAGATTCTATCTCCAATTAGTCGCATCAAAAGCTGGAAATGGTACTGTGACTCAACTGGTAAAATCCTAGCGTTCAGCAAAATTATCTCAGTCAGTGACATCCCCCAGCCTTAGAGTTCTAGACCTACTCCTGAAAAAAAAAAACCACAACAAAAAATCCCCAAAGTGTAGCTGTGGCTCAAGGGGTAGACCACTTGCTTCAAGCAATAAATCTCAGAGCGAAGCCCTGAGTTCAAGACAAGACATACACACACAATCCAGAAATCCACTGAAGGTTTTTGAAGGATGAGCAAATTTGTCTATAGATCCCTTCCTAAGGAGACAATGCATTGCATGAATGAAATGTTACATGCTTGTGTTAATAGAGCACACATTTGGTATATGATTCAAAGAGACCTTCCTCCAGGAATATCTACGCATGCCCAGAACTCACAGAGTTCCTTTCTGTGCTGGTTATGTTATTACTTTTTCCCATAAGGCCACCTGACATCTAAAGGCTTAGAACATACCTATTTGACTAAAGTAAAAGGTTTTCTCTGTCACTTCCCTTGTTTGTTTGTTGACACACTAGCTTTTAGGGCACTGATATTCATAGATTTAACTCCAGGCAAATAGTTAGCAGGTCTCTGATATAAAAGCAAAGATGAACCAGAAAGATTTGAGCTGCTGTGCATTAAGGGAGCTGCCCTTCTCAGGTGTGGAAAGCGAAAACTCTTCTTTCTGACACCTCTTTGGATGTTAGAACAAGGCTTCATCAAATTGTGTGAAATAAATCCACCAAAAAGTCAGAATTAGGGCTGGGAAGGTGGCTCAGTGGTAGAGTGCTTGCCTTGCATGCATGAGGCCCTGGGTTTGATTCCTCAACACCACATAAGCAGGAAAAAAAAACAGAAGTGGCGCTGTGGCTCAATTGGTAGAGCACTAGCCATTCGCTGAAGAGCTGAGGAACAGGCCCGGAGTTCAGGACCCACAACTGACCAAAAAAAAAAAAAAGAATTACAGTAATATGCAAAGTCTATGAACAAATGTTAGTAAGGAATATACTCTTACATATGTTTCAGTAGTTCTAATTTGATTCTGTATTTTTATTCAGTGGAGGTCAGGCTTTCCCTGTTGACCAGGAGCATGTCTATGTTGAACACAGACACTAGTGAGTCCGGGGGGGGTGTGTGGAAGGGAGGTGACTCTCATCTGGACCTCGACTATGTGAACTGGAGTCTGTGAGATGACCTGTTTCCTGTCTCATCTAAACAGTTGTGTGTGGCTCTTTTAATGACATGTGTCACTCAAATCCTATGTTCTTCCAGGTCATTTCCATTACCACCCATGGATGGGGATAGCTTTTCTGACCTCTGTATGAGGTTAAGAAAATCTGCATGAATCTGCAGGACACAATTTCTCTTAGATCTTTTTTTTCTTATTTATTGTCTGAGGGCTTCTTGTTTTCTTTTTTGTTTTCATCCAGGACAAAGTACATGTGTGTAGTATGTGTAACTGTTTTACATTGTTATTTGTACATCCAGGGATGGGTGGTGTACATGTATGTGCATGTGTATGTGTGCCACAGTTATGGCTTGAACTCTGGGCCTGATCACTGATCTGAATGATTTTTCTCAATTCTAGCACTATATTATTTGAGCATCCTCTCTACCTCCAACTTTGGGGGTTCTGTGGAGATAAGAGTCTCATGGGCTTTCCTGCTCAACTAGCTACTATCTGTTGTTCTCAGATCTGTCTTTCTAGTAGCAAGTGTTTTAGGTGTGAGCCACCAGTGTCTGCTTCTTTTTGGTCACTGCCATGAGTTTTTCACCTAAGTCTCTGGTCACATATGGATCCCATTTTCTTTGGAGAGCAAATATTTTTAAATGATAGCAACCACAAGTTCTTTCTTCAATCCATTCTTGCTGTGACATTTGTTCCTAGTGACATTGTCTCTTTTGTTTTAAGGTAGTGAAGGGTGAAGTAAAGGAATCCTTTAGGAAAAAAATCACTATTCCACAGATAACAGATGGTCTGCTGTTATTTTCTTCACATCTTATATTAAACACCTCATTTTATACATAAAAACGGTCATTATGTTGTGAGAAAAAGGTCATCTTTTCTATCAAACTAAATTGCTTTGGTCTTGAATATTGACAGTTCTTTGGTACTGATCTTTCCAGAAAGTATTTGCTCTTTGACTTCAATTGTAACTCTGATCTGTGCTGCTTGTGGCCAGCAACCATATGAGGAATATGAATCTTGTGTTGAAGAAGTTCATTACCAAGTATGCTGCTTGTTAGAAAGAGAAATCTTTTATCAATGGAAATAGTAAAAGCAATGGGAGCTTTCCATTGGCTTCAGCCTCTTATAGGTGTGTCTGCCAATCACTCTGATCCCAGCCCCATTTCCAGCCAACTGCAATGGAGAAAATTGTAAATTTAAAAAACAGTTGGGGAATGGCCCCTTTTCTAACCTTGGTACTCAATTATACTTAGAATGTGAGCCTAACTCCTTGACAAGGAGGAAGGAAAGTTTGGATTGGGATAAAAACCTGGAGCAGCATCACTGTGCAGTTCCATGCTATACAAGATTTAACTGGCTCCACTGGGAAAAAACAACAAAACAAACAAATAAAACAGGGGCAGTTTTAACTCAAACCTCTAAGAAGCTGATCTGATTTGGATGTAAACAAACATGATAGTAAGTGATACTATGTTATTTGAATTCAATATTGGTTTTATATTTTTTATTTTTTTGTCAGTTGTGGGAGCTGAACTCTGGGCTGGGGGCTGTCCCTCAGCTCTTCAGCTCAAGGCAAGTGCTCTACTACTAAAGCCACAGCGCCACCTCCAGCTTTTTCTGCATATGTGGTGTTGAAGAATCAAGCCCTCATGCATGCAAGGCCAACGCTCTAGCACTGAGCCAACTTCCTATCCCCTGAATTCAACATTTTTTAAGAGTTAACCTGAAGCACAAATTAATGAATAAACAGTAAGAGGATTAGCACATGAAAAGAAAGAGGAAATTTAGTAAACAAAGACTTGGAATAGGACTTGAGGAAACAGAAAAAAATGGTTACTTTTGGTAAGAAAGGATTTGTGAAGTAAGAATTGTCCTAAATGTTTGTTCAAAAATGGAAAAAAGGGAAAATTGGACACTGACCACAAAACACTGGAGGAATAGATAGCATAATTGTATCTGGAGCTTTATATGATGGAGCTTATGAAGTTAGAGTAAACATGAACACAGTTGGTATATAATTAAGTTGACTGACTTAATAATTTATCTAAAAATTTTCCTATGGTCAAGATTAATACACTGATGTAAAACCAGTATCTCATTCTTTTTTTTATTGTGAAAATACCGTACAGAAGGGTTAAGATTACATGGACATGATAACAAGTATATTTCTTATCAAGCATTGTTGCCTCCTCCTTTGTTTCCCCTTCCCATGCCCCCCCCCACCTTCCCACCCGATCCACACCAAATTTGTAAAGTTAGTTTTTCAACGTAACGTCTTGTACATCTCATTGTTACAATGGGTCCACCTGTATCCCTATTCAAACGATTTGTTTGTTCCCTTCCCCTCCACAAATTATACCAGCATCAAATACAGTGAAAGCAGGGGTTATACCGTGGGGGAGGGACATACAAAGCAACAAAGAA
>NW_012267598.1:9962-10949 GCF_000151885.1 Dipodomys ordii | reverse complement strand
AAACCCTTCCCAGCACACCTCACAAAGTAGGTTACATAAACAGTAAATTGCAGGCAGGTTGAGAATAATACAACTAAGCTAGAAGACAAATTCTTTATTGAGTGTGATTAAAAAGACATCATAGTTTTAAAAGGGTGTTTCAGGCTGGTTTTTCTTTTTTTTTAAAATAATGTATAGGCCTGTAGAGCACACTGGTTTCCTTGCTCGATTATGTTTTTGAAACTACCTAACTTTTGAAACACCAACTATACGAAAAGAACAAAACAGTCTTGATTACAGAAAGACTTTAATACTGCAAATCACAGGACTTCATTTACACGCTTATAAAAATTATACTAGCAGTAGCATACTCTTATAGCAGCTTTTTATTCTTTTATTTTTTTTGTTTTTTTTGGGGGGGTCAGTTCGTGGGGCCTGAACTCTGGGCCTGGGCGCTGTCCCTCAGCTCTTCAGCTCAAGGCTAGCGCTCTACCACTTGAGCTACAGCACCACTTCTGGCTTTTTTCTTTTTTCTTATGTGGTACTGAGGAATCGAACCCAGGGCTTTGAGCATGCAAGGCAAGCGCTCTACCACTGAGCCACCTTCCCAGCCCTATAGCAGCTTTTTAAACATCTTCCTTCCCCTAAATATAAATTTCTCATTAGCAAATTAATTATTCACCTTTCATTGTTAGTCATCAATTGACTACCCGCTTATGCCTCATTGCTCTGAGATCTTACCTATTCATTTTTTTCCCCCAGCATTACCCTTAATTTCTGACCGCTTTCTTACACGGTGTAGATTTCCTTCCAATAATTCCTATTCAGCTTACCGCCCCTCCCCCACCCCAACCCCTCCTGCAATAAACCCACTCCCCAGGGTCTCAATTTCATTTCTCCCGCTCTCAGACCTGCTTCCTGTAGTTCCGGGCCACTGTCTCTAACCCCAGCTCCAAAATTCTGAGACCTGGCACTTTAGCCCCATGGCCTTCCAGTTGCCCTTCGCCT
>NW_012267598.1:827-2708 GCF_000151885.1 Dipodomys ordii | reverse complement strand
TGCACTGATATACGGAGGAAACATGCCAGAAACCACACCAGAATTCAATAGAGATGGTCTTGAAAGGGAGGGAACAATCTACAAATCAGCTGAATGCAGGTGGTTGAAGCACATAATGTTAATTTCAACTACTCAGCACACTGAGGTCTCAGCATCTTGACATGAAGCCAGCCTGGTTGAGGAAGATTTTGAGACTCTTATCTCCTGTTAACAACCAAGAAAGCCAGTTGCCAGGTGCCGGTGGTGGCTCATGCCTATAATCTTAGCTACTCAAGAGGCTGAGATCTGAGGATCCAGATTTGAAGCCAGCCTTGGCAGGAAAGTGTTTGAGAATCCTACCTCCAATCAGTCGCATCAAACCCTGGAAATGGTGCTGTGAATCAACTGGTAAAGTCCTAGCTTTCAGCAAAATTATCCCAGTGACAACAAGCCGCCTCCAAGTTCTAGACCTATTCCTTAAAAAACAAAAAGGAAAACCACAACAAAAAAAATCCCAAAATAGCTGTGTCTCAAGGGGTTGAGCACTTGCTTCATGCAATAAATCTCAGAGCCAGGTCCTGAGTTGAAGACAAGATATCCATCCATACACACACAATCCAGAAATCCACTGAAGGCTTTTGAAGGATGAGCAAATTTGCCTATAGATCCTTTCCTAGGGGGACAATGCATTTCATGAGTGAAATGCTACATTGTTGTGTTAATAGAGTATGCATTTAATGTGTGATTCAAAGATACCTTCCTCCAGGCATCTCTACACATACCCAGAATTCACAGAGTTCCTTTCTGTGCAGGTTATCTTTTTTTCTTTTTCCCCTAAGGCCTCCCAACATCTAAAGGATAAGGATATACTTATTTGACTAAAGTAAATAGTTTGCTTTGTCACTTCCCTTGTTTGTTTGTTGACACACTAGCTTTGGGGCACCGAATTTCATAGATTTAACTCCAGGCAAATAGTAAGCAGGTCTCTAATATAAAAACAAGATGAACCAGAAAGGTTTGAGCTGCTGTACATTAAGGGAGCTGCCCTTCTCAGGTGTGGAAATGGAAAACTCTTGTCTCTGACACATCTTTGGAATTTATAAAAAGGGGTCATCAAACTGTGTGAAAAAAAATCCACTAAAAAGTCAGAATCACAGTAATATGCAGTCTATGAACGAATGTCAGTAGATCATATGCCCTTGTATATTTGTCAATAGTTCAGTTCTAATTGATTCTGTACAGTTATTCATTGGAGGTGAGGCTTATGCTGTTGACCAGGATTGTAAGTGTGTTGAGTGCAGTCACTGGTGAGAACTTGGGTGTGTTGGGGACCTGGACTGTGCCAGGTCGACACATCCTCTTCCTTCCTGATTCGCTCCTTTCTGTTGGAAATCTCTTTGAGATAGCTGTAGATAAGTTTGCTGTTGTAAAATATAATACCTTGACTGCTTACATTTTTCTATTGCTCTTTAATACAGCCCTAAAGAGTGCTACACTGCATCATGACCCAGTGTATTCATTTGAATTGCAAGGCTACAATAATGCCAGAGGGTGGCATTTAATAAAGAATTTTCATTAATAGTAACAAAGACTGAATGCCCAAATCACACTTTCCTGAAACATTGCTGCAGTTCAGGGCAACACCTATCTTCGGTCATAGCTCAAGGACCAAGAGCACACTTTTTTAATTTTATTTTATTATTTTTTATAGTTAAGATGCAATACAGAGCAGTTACAATTACATGCGGAGGATAATGCATACATTTCTTTTTTTTAATTTAATTTTAGTTTATTTGTAAACATACTGTACAGAGGGGTTACAATTACATGGGCAGGATAATGCGTAGATTTCTTACCAAGCATTGCAGCCTCCTCCTTTCTTTACCCTTCACATCCCTTCCC
>NW_012267598.1:0-777 GCF_000151885.1 Dipodomys ordii | reverse complement strand
TTTAATTTAATTTTATTTGTAAACATACTGTACAGCGGGGTTACAATTACATGGGCAGGATAATGCGTAGATTTCTTACCAAGCATTACAGGCTCCTTTCTTTACCCTTCACATCCCTTCCCAGGCTCCCCCCTCCCCCCAATCCCAATCCTTCTCCTTCCCTCTCCTCCCCCTCCTCCAGCACCCCCCAGGTTGTAAAGCTCGTTTTAGACATGACAACTTGTACTTCTCATTGTTGCAACAGGTCCACCTGTATCCTTAACAACTGGTTTTTCCCCATGTCCTGCATACAGTTCTTATTAATCATTGCAGCCTACTCCTCTGTTTACCTTCACATCCCTTCCCAGCCTGCCACCTCACCGCCCCCAACAAATCCTCACCCCCTTCCCAGCACCAAAGTTGTAAAACTCGTTTTCAGACATGACAACTTGTACTTCTCATTGTTGCAACAGGTCCACCTGTATCCTTAAACACCTGGTTTTTCCCCATGTCCTGCGTACATTTCTTATCAAGCATTGCAGCCTACTCCTCTGTTTACCCTTCACATCCATTCCCAGCCTGCCACCTGATTGCCCCCAACAAATTCTCACCCCCTTCCCAGCACCAAAGTTGTAAAACTCGTTTTCGACATGACAACATGTACTTCTCATTAAGGATACAGGTCCACCTGTATCCTTAAACGACTTGTTTTCCCCATCTCCTCCACAAGTTGTAGTGACATCAAATATAGTGAAAGCAGGGGTTATACTGTGGGGGAGGGACATACAAAGCAACAAA
>NW_012267597.1:118892-120170 GCF_000151885.1 Dipodomys ordii | reverse complement strand
CTAACCCTAATCCTAAACCTCACACTAACCCTCATCCTAATGCTAACTCTAATCCTAAAACTCACCCTCACGGTAACCCTAACCCTCACCCTCATCTTAACCCTGTGACTAATATTAAACCTAACCCTAACCCCAACTCTAACCCTAACACTAAGACTAACCCTCACCCTAACCCTAATGCTAACCCTCACCCTCACCATAGCCCATAAACAAACCCTAAGCCTAAGCCTAAACCTCACCCTAATCCTCACTCTAACCCTAACCCCAACACTCACCTTAACCATAACTCTAACCCTAACCCCAACACTCACCTTAACCATAACTCTCACCCTAACTCTAATCCTAACCCTAAACCTAACCCTAACCCTCCCCTTAACTCTCACCTTAATCCTAACCTTAAAAAGAACACTAACCCTAACGCTCAACCTAACCCTCACCCTAACCCTAACTCTAACCCAAACCTCACCCTCACCCTAAACCTAACTCGATCACTAACCCAAACCCTAAACCTCACCCTACCCTAACCCTAACCCTCATCCTCATCCTCACCATAACCATAACCCTAAACCTAACAATAAGAATAACTTTAACCCTATTCTTAACCTTCAACCTAACAATTACCCTCACCCTAACACTAACCCTAACCCTCACCCTAACCCTCCCCCTAAGCCTACATCTAACCCTCAGCCTAACCGTCACCCTAACCCTAACCCTAAATCCCACGCTAATCCTGACCCTAACCCTCACCCAACCCTAAACCAAACCCTAACCCCAACAATAACACTAAACCTTACTGAAACGCTAAACCTCACCTCACCCTAACCCTAACCCTAAACCTAAACCTCATCCTAATCCTAACACTCACCCTCACCCTCACGCTCACTGTAACCGTAACCATAACCCTAACCCTAACAATAACCCTAACCTTAACCCTAAACCTCATCCTAACCATAACCTTCACCCTAAACCTAACCCTCATCCTAACACTTACCCTCACCCTAACACTAACCCTCCCCTAATACTAACCCACACACTAACCCTAACCATCACCCTAACCCTAAACCTCACCCTAACCCTAACCCTCACCCTCAAACAAGTCCTCAACTGAACCCTAACCCTCATCCTCACCCTAAACCTCATACTAACCCTAACACTAATCCTCAATCTAAACCTCACCCTCACCCTAACCCTCACACTCACCCTCACCGTAAACCTAATCCTAAACATAACCCTAACCCTAACATTAAACCTCAATCTAACACTCACCCTAACCCTAAC
>NW_012267597.1:110211-111315 GCF_000151885.1 Dipodomys ordii | reverse complement strand
AACCTCACACTAACCCTAACACTAATACTGAATCTAAACCTCAGCCTCACCCTAACCTTAAAACTAATCCTCAACCTAACCCTCTCCCTAACCCTAACACTCACCTTTACCCTTACTGTCACCCTCACCTTAACCCTCACCCTAACCCTAACCCTCATTCTAACCCTCACCCTAACCCTAACACTAACCATTACGCTAACCCTAACCCTCAACTTCACCCTCAGCCTAAGTTTAACCCTAAGCCTAAGCCTAAGCCTTACCCTCACCCTCACCCTCACCCTAGCTGTCACCCTAACCCTAACCCTAACCCTAACCCTCATCCTTACCATAACCATAACCATAACAATAACCCTAACCCTAACCCTAACCCTCATTCTAAGCATAACCCTCACCCTAACCCTCACCCTAACACTTACCTTACCCTAACACTAACCCTAACCCAAACACTAACCCTCACACTAACTCTAACCCTCACCCTAACCTCACCCTCACCCTAACATTAACCCTCACCCTAACTCTATCCCTAACCATAAACCTAACCCTAACACAAACTCTAACCCTAAACCTCATCAAAACCCTCACCCTAAACCTAACCATAACCCTCACCCTAACCCTAACCCTAACCCTCAACCTCATGCTAGGCCTAAGCCTAAACCTAAGCCTAAGCCTAACCCGAACTCAAACCCTCACCCTAACACTCACCCTAACCCTAACCTTAACACTAACCCTAACTCTAACCCTAAAACTCACCCTCACCCTAACCCTAACTCTAACCATAATCCTAAACCTAAACCTCACTCTAACCGTAACCCTAACCCTCACCTTCACCCTCAACGTAACCGTAACCCTAACCATCACCCTAACAATAAACCTAACCCTAAACCTAACCCTCACCCTAACCATAACCCTCAACATAACCCTAACCCTCAATCTATACTTCACCCTCACACTATCCCTAAACCTAACCCTCACCCTAACCGTCATCCTAACCCTAACCCTCACCTTTACCCTTACTGTCACCCTCACCCTAACCCTCACCCTAACCGTAACCCTCATCCTAAGCCTCACACTAACTGTAACCCTAACCCTAACCCTAACCCTCAC
>NW_012267597.1:107043-108127 GCF_000151885.1 Dipodomys ordii | reverse complement strand
CTAACCCTAACCCTCATGCTAACCCTCAACCTAACCCTAACCCTCACCCTCACCATAACCCTAATGCTAACACCCTATCCCTAAACCTAACCCTAACCGTAAACCTCACCTAACCCTAACCCTAACACTCACCCACATGCTAGACCTCACCCTAACCCTAATCCTAACCCTAACCCTCAACCTCACCGTCACCCTCACTCTAATCCTAACCCTAACCCTAACCCTAACCCTCACACTCACCCTCACCTTAACCTTAGTCACAATCCTAACCTTAACCCTACCCTCACCCTCACCCTAAACCTCACCCTAACCCTAACCCTAACACTAATCCTAAACCTAACCCTAAACCAAAACATAACCCTCACCCCCAGCCTTACCTCACCGCAAACTTAACCCTAACCATAACACTAAAAATAACTGTAACCCACACCCTAACCCTAACCCTATCCCTAAACCTAACCCTAACTCTAACCCTAACCCTAAACCTAAACCTCAACATAACCCTAATCCTAACCCTCACCCTCACCGTAACCATAACCCTAGCCCTAACACTTACATTAACCCTAACCCTAACCCTCATCCTAAACATATCCTTCACCCTAACACTAGACCTCACCCAAACACCCTCACCCTAACCCGAACCCTAAACCTCACACTCACCCTAACTGTACCCTAATCCTAAGCCTAACCCTAAGCCTAACCCTCACCCTCACACTAACCCTCATCCTAACCCTAACTCTAACACTAACCCTAACCTTAACGCTAGCTCTCAGCCTCAACCTAACCCTAACACTAAACCTCACACTCACCATAACCGTAAACCTAAACTTAACTCTAAAACTCACCGTGACACTAATCATAAACCTCACCGTCACCCGAGCCCTCACCCTAACCCGAATCCTCAACCTAACCCTCATCCTAAACCTCACCCTAACACTAACCCTAACGCTCATTCTCACCCTCACACTAACCCTAAACCTAACCCTAACCATAACTGTCACCCTCACCATAACCCTTACCCTAACCATCAACCTAACCCTACACTTCACCCGAACCCTAACTCTCACCCTAACCTTAACCCTAA
>NW_012267597.1:99339-100269 GCF_000151885.1 Dipodomys ordii | reverse complement strand
CTCACCCTCACCCTAACCTTAATCCTAACCTTAAACCTAACCCTAAACCTCAACCTAACCCTCATGCTAACGCTAACCCTAACACTAACACTCACCCTCACCTTAGTCCTCACCCTAACCCTCAACCCAAACCTAACGATCAACCTCACCATAACCCTAATGCTAACACTCACCTTATCCCTAAACCTAACCCTAACCCTAACATCACCGAACCCTAACCCTAATCCTCACCCTCATGCTAGACCTCAACCTAACCCTAATCCTAACCCTAATCCTCACCCTCACCCTCACCCTAACTCTACTACTAACCCTAACCCTATCCCTAACCCTCACACTCACCCTAACCTTAACCCTAGTCCCAATCCTAACCTTAACCCTACCCTCACGATCACCCTAAACCTCACACTAACTCTAACACTAAACCTAACCCTAACCCTAAACCTAACCCTAACTCTAACCCTAACCCTAAACCTAAACCTCACCCTAACCCTAATCCTAACCCAAACCCTCACCCTCACCGTAACCATAACCCTAACCCTAACCCTTACATTAACCCTAACCCTAACCCTCATCCTAACCATATCTTTCACCCTAACCCTAACCCTCACCCTAACACTTACCCTCACCCTAACCCGAACCCTAAACCTCACACTCACCCAAACAGTTACCCTAATCCTAATCCTAACCCTAAACCTAACCCTCACGCTCACCCTCACCCTAACCCTCACCCTAAACCTAACTCTAACACTAACCCTAACCCTAACGCTAGCTCTCAGCCTCAAACTAACCCTAACTCTAACCCTAAACCTCACCCTCATCATAACCATAAACCTAACCATAACTCTAAAGCTCACCCTAACACTAACCATAAACCTCACCCTCACCCAAGCCCTCACCTAACCCGAATCCTCAACCAAACCCTCATCCTAA
>NW_012267597.1:94453-95781 GCF_000151885.1 Dipodomys ordii | reverse complement strand
CCTCACCCTAACCCAAACTCTCACCCTAACACTTACCCTCACCCTAACACTAACCCTCACCCTAACAATAACCCTCACACTAACTCAAACCCTAACCCTAACCCTAAACCTCAATCTCACCCTCAACCTAACCCTAACTCTATCCCTAAACCTAAACCTAAACTTCATCCTAACCCTAACGCTCACCCCCACCCTCACTGTAACCGTAATCCTAACCCTAACAATAACCCTAACCCTAACCCTAACCCTCATCGTAACCATAACCTTCACCCTAACCCTAACCTCACTCTAACACTTACCCTCAACCTAACACTAACCCTAACCTTAACACTAACCCTCATACTAACCCTAACCATCACCCTAACCCTAAACCTCACCCTAACCCTAGCCCTCACCCTCAGCCTAATGCTCACATTTACCCATATAGTCACCCTCACCCTAACCCGCAACCTAACCCTAATCCTCATACTAACGCTCACCCTAACTTTAACCCCAACCATCACCCTAACCCTAAACCTCACCCTCACCATCAGCCTCAGCCTAACCCTAAGCCTAAGCCTACCCCTAACCCTAACACTCACCCTCAACCTAGCCCTCACCCTAACCCTAATTGTAACACTAACCCTCATCCTAAACCTCAACCTAACCATAACCCTAACCATCATTCAAACCTAATCCTCATCCCCATCCATACCTTCAGCCTAACCCTAAGACTAAGCCGAACCCTAAACCTAACCTTCAGGGTAAAATTAGTCCTAAACCTAATCCTAAACTTAACATTAAACCTTAACCTAACCATCACCCTAACCCTAACCCTGACAACAACCCTAACCCTAACCCTCAAACTAAACCTCCCCCTAAACCTAACTCTAACCTTAAACCTCACCCTCACCCTAAAAATAACCCTATTCCTAAAACCCTAACCCTAACCCTCACCCTCACGCTCAGCCTAAGCATAAGCATAAGCATAAGACTAACCCTAACCCTCACACTCACCCTTACCCTAACCCTAACCATAACACTAACCCTTACCCTAACCCTCACACTAACCTCACCCTAACGCTAAATCTAACCCTAATCCTCACCCCCACCCTAACCCTAACCCTCACCCTCACTCTCCGCCTAACATTAAGCCTAACCCTAACCCCAACCCTAACCCTAACACTAACACTAACCCTCAACCTAACCCTCAAACTAAACCTAACCCTAACCCTCACCCTCACCCCAGGCCATAACCAAACCCTAAGCCTAAGCCTAACCCTCACCATAACCCTCATTATAACCCTAAACCCAACACTCACCCTAACCGTAACCCTCATCCTAACCCT
>NW_012267597.1:85297-87031 GCF_000151885.1 Dipodomys ordii | reverse complement strand
TAACCCTAACCCTATTCCTAACCCTCACCCTAACCATAACACTCACCCTAACTCAAACACTCACCGTAACACTTACCCTCACCCTAACACTAACCCTAACCCTAACACCAACCCTCACACTAACACAAAACCTAACCCTAACCCTAAACCTCAACCTAACCCTCACCCTCACCTTAACCCTAACACTAAACCTAATCCTAACCCTAACCCTCACTCTAACCCTATATGTAACCCTCAACCTCAACCTCACCCTCACCCTAACCCTAACCGTAAACCCCACCTTAACCCTAACCCTAACCCTCACTCTCATGCTCGGCCTAAGCCTAAGCCTAACCCTAAACCTAACTAACCCTTACGCTAACACTAATCCTAACTCTAACCCTAAACCTCACCCTCACCCTAACACTAACTCTAACACTGACCCTAAACCTAAACCTCATCCTATCCCTAACCTTCACCCTCAACATAACCGTAACCCTAACCCTAACAATAACCCTAACCCTAACCCTAACCCTCATCCTAAACATAACCTTCACCCTAACCATAACCCTCACCCTAACCCTAAATCTCACCCTAACCCTAACCCTCACCCTCAACCTAGCCCTCTACCTAACCCTAAATCTCATCCTCAACCTAAACCTCACACTAACCCTAACACTAATCCTCAATCTAACCTTCACCCTTCCCCTAACCCTAAGACTCACCCTGACCGTAACCGTCACCCTCAGCCTAAACCTAACCTTTACCCTTACCGTCACCCTCACCATAACCCTCACGCTAACCCTAATCCTCATCCTAACACTCATCCTAAGGATAACCCCAACCATCACCATAACCCTAACCCTCACCCTCTCCCTCAGCCTCAGCCTAACCCTAAGCCTAAGCTTATCCCTAACCCTAACCCTCACCCTCAACCTAGCCCTCACCCTAGCCCTCACCCTAACCCTAATTCTATCCCAAACCCTCACCCTAACCCATAACCTAACCAGAAACCTAACCATCATTCTAAACCTAATCCTCACCACCCCTTCCACTCACCCTAACCCTAAGCCTAAACGAACCCTAACCCTAACTCTCACACTCATCCACACCCTAAACCTAATCCTAAACCTAACCCTAACCCTAATATTAAACCTCAACCTAACCCTCAACCTAACCCCAAGCCTAACACTAACCCTAATCCTAAGCCTCACCCTAACCCTCCCCAAAACCCTAACTCTAACCCTAAACCTCACCCTCACACTAACCATAACCCTATCCCTATACCTCACCCTAAAACTGATCTTAATCCTCACCCTCAACCTCACCCTCACTGTAACTCTAACCCTAACACTAACTATTACACTAACCCTAACCCTAACGCTGACCCTCACCCTAACCCTAAACCAAACCCTCACCTTAACACTAACCTTAACCCTAACCCTCAAACTCACCGTAACCCTAACCCTAAACCTCACCCTAACGCTAACCCTAACCCTCATCCTCACTCTAGCCCTCACCCTAAACCTAATGCTAACCCTAAACCTCACCCTCACCTTCACGCTTGGCCTAAGCCTAAGCATAAGCCTAACACTAACCCTGACCCTCACACTCACCCTCACCCTAACCCTAACCGTAACCGTAACCCTAACCCTCACCTGAACGCTAACTCTAACCCTAAACCTCACCCTCACCCTAACCCTAAACCTCACCCTCATCCTCAACCTCTGCCTAACTTTCAGCCTAACCCTAACC
>NW_012267597.1:76831-78108 GCF_000151885.1 Dipodomys ordii | reverse complement strand
TAACTCTAACCCTAACCCTAACAAGAATACTAACCCTAACCCTAACATAACACTAACACTAACCATAACCCTTACCCTGAGCCTCACCCACACCGCAAACTTAACACGAACCATGACACTAACAATAACCCTAACCCTAACCCAAAGCCTAAACCTAACCCTAACCCTAACCCTAAAACTAACCCTAACCCTAACCATAACCATAAACCTCACCCTAACCCTCACCCTAAACCTCACCATCACCCTAACCCTAACCCTCACCCCCTAAGCCTGAGCCTAAGCCTAACCCAAACTCTAAAACTCACCCTAAACCTCACCCTATCCCTAACCTTAACACTAAACCTAACTCTAACCCTAAACCTCACCATCACCCTAACCCTAACTCTAACCCTAACCCTAAACCTAAACCTCACCCTAAACCTAACAATAACCTTCACCTTCATCCTCAACTTAACCATAACCTTAACCCTAATATAAGACTAACCTTAACCCTAACCCTAACCCAAGCCCTCACCCTAACCCTAACCCTAAACCTAAACCTCACCCTAACCCTAACCCTAACCCTCACCCTCAGCCTCACCCTCACCCTCACCGTAAACTTAATCTTAACCATAACACTAACAAAAATGCTAACCCTAAACCTAATTCTAACCCTCACCCTCATCCTAAACCTAACCTTAACACTCACCCTAACCCTAAACCTAACCCTAATCCTAAACCTCGCCATAATGTTAACCTTAACCCACACCCTCACCTATGCCCTCATCCTAACCCTAATCCTAACCTTAACCTCATCGTAAACCTCACCCTAATCCTATATCTAACCCTCACCCTTACCCTCAGACTAACCCTAGCCCTAACCCTCACACTCAACCTCACCCTACCCTAACCCTAACCCTAACCCTCACCTTAACCCTCTCCCTAACACTAACCCTAAACCTAAATCTCACCCTCACCCGAACCCTAAGTCTAACCCTAACCCTAAACCTAAACCTCACCCTAACCCTAAACCTTACCCTCAACCTCACCCTCACCGTAACCTTAACCCTAACCCTAACCCTAACAATAACCCTAAACCTAACATTAACCCTAACCCTAACCATAACCCTCACCCTAACGGTAACCCTCACCCTAATATTTACCCTCACCCTAAAACTAACCCTAGTCCTAACACTAACTCTCCCACTAACCCTAACCATCACCTTAACCCTAAACCTCAACCTAACCCTATCCCTAATCCTCACCCTCACGCTAGCCCTCACCCTAACTCTAATCCT
>NW_012267597.1:68227-69741 GCF_000151885.1 Dipodomys ordii | reverse complement strand
CCTAATCCTAACCCTCACCCTCATCCTAACCCTCACCCTAAAACTAACCCTCACCCTCTTTGTAACCCTAACCCTAACCCTCAACCTAACCCTAAACCTAACCCTAATCCAAAACCTCACCATAATGCTAACCCTAAACCACACCCTCACCCTTGCCCTCATCCTAACCCTAATCCTAACCTTAACCTCATCCTAAACCTCACCCTAATCGTAAACCTAACCCTCACCCTCACCCTCAGACTAACCCTAACCCTAACCCTCACACTCAACCTCACCCTAACCCTAACCCTAACCCTCACCCTAAGCCTCCCCTTAACACTAACTCTAAACCTAAATTTCACCCTCACCCTAAGCCTAACTCTAACCCTAACCCTAAACCTAAACCTCACCGTAACCCTAAACCTTAACCTCACCCTCACCCTCACCGTAACCTTAACCCTAACCATAACCATAACAATAATCCTAAACCTAACATTAACCCTAACCCAAAAAATAACTCTCACCCTAACGGTAACCCTCACCCTAACACTTACCCTCACCCTAAAACTAACCCTAGTCCTAACACTAAACCTCACACTAACCCTAACCATCACCTTAACCCTAAACCTCAACCTAACCCTATCCCAAACCCTCACCCTCACCCTAGCCCTCACCCTAACCCTAATCCTCAACCTCACCCTAAACCTCACTTAACACTAATCCTCAATCTAATCCTCACGCTCACCATAACCCTAACCCTAATACTCACCCTAACCCTCATCTTGACCCTTACTGTCACCCTCACCCTAACCCTAACATTCATCCTAACACTCACCCCAACCATGACCCTAAACATCATGCTAACCCTAACCCTCAACCTCACCCTCAGCCTCAGCCTAACTGTAACCCTAACGCTCAGCCTCAACCTAGCCCTCAACCTAACCCTAAACCTCATCCTCACCCTAAACCTTACACTAACTCCAAAAACTAATCCTCAATCTAAACCACACCCTCAACCTAACCCTAACCCTAACCCTCACCCTAACCCTAACCCTCACTCTTACCGTAATCCTCACTTTCAGCCTAACCCTGACCTTTACCCTTACTGTCACCCTCACCTTAACCCTCACACTAACCCTAACACTCATCCTAAACCTCACCCTGACCATAACACTAAGCATCCCCCTAAACCTCACCCACAACTTAACCCTAACACTAACCCTCACACTAACACTAGCTCTAACCTTAAACCACACCCTAACCCTAACCCTCAACCTAACCCTAACCCTCACCCTCACCCTCAACTTAACCATAAAACTAACCCTAAAATAACACTAACCCTAACTCTAACCCTAACCCTCACCCTCAACGTAACCCTGACCCTAACCCAAGCCCTCACCGTAACCCTAATCTAACCCTAACATTAAACCTCAATGTAACCCTAACCCTAACCCTCACCCTCAGCCTCATCCTCACCGAAAACTTAATCTTAACCATAACAATAACAATAACTCTAACCCTAAACCTAATCCTAA
>NW_012267597.1:62083-64000 GCF_000151885.1 Dipodomys ordii | reverse complement strand
AATCCTCACCCTCAACCTAACCTTAACCCTAAAGCTCACCCTAAACCTCACCCTAACACTAAGCCTCAACCTCACCCTCATCCTAACGGTAACTCTAACTCTAACCCTAACAATAACACTAATCCTAACCCTAACCATCACCCTAACCCTAATCCTCACCCCCAGCCTCACCCTAAGCCTAAACCTAAGCCTAAGCCTAAGCCTAACCCTCACCCTCACTCTCACCCTAAACCTAATCCTAAACCTAACCCTATCCCTAAAGCTCAACCTAACCCTCACCCTCACAATAATGCTAACACTAAAGCTAACCCTAACCCTCCCCCTAACGCTCCCCATTACCCTAACCCTAAACCTCACCCTAACCCTAACCCTCACAATACCCCTACCCCTCACCCTGACTCTATCCCTAAACCTCAGCAGTACCCTAACCCAAACCCTAACCCTAACCCTAAACCTCACCCTAAACCTCACCCTAAACTTCACCCTCAGTCTCACCATGACTGAAACCCTAACAATAATACTAACCCTAAACCTAACACTAACACTAACCATAACCCTCACCCTGAGCCTCACCCTCACTGCAAACTTAACACTAACCATAACACTAACAATAAACCTAAGCCTAACCCTAAGCCTAACCCTAACCCTCACCCTCACCCTAACCCCAAACCAAAACCTAACCCTAACCCTAATCCTAAAACTAAACCTAACCCTAACCTTAACCATAAACCTCAACTTAAACCTCACCCTAAACATAACCCTAACCCTCACCCTAACCCTCACCCTAAGCCTCAAACTCATGCTCGGCCTAACCCTAAGCCTATGCCTAACCAGAATTCTAACCCTCACCCTAAAACTCACCCTAACCGTATCCCTAACACTAAGCCTAACTCTAACCCTAAACCTCACCATGACCCTAACCCTAACTCTAAACCTAACCCTAAACCTAAACCTCACCCTAACCGTAAACCCAACCCTCACCCTCACCCTCACCGTAACTGTAACCCTAACCCTAAAATAACCCTAAGCCTAACCCTAAAACTCACCCTCACCGTAACCCTAACCCTAACCCTCACCATCACCCTCACCCTCACTGTAAACTTAAACTTAACCATAACACTAAAAATAACCCTAACCCTAAACCTAATTCTAACCCTCACCCTCACCCTTACCCTAAACGTAACTCTCATCCTAACCCTAACCCTCACCCTCACCGTAACCCTAACCCTAATCTTCACCCTAACCTTAAACCTAACCCTAATCCTAAACCTCGCCATAATGCTAACCCTAACCCAAACCCTCACCATTGCCATCATCCTAACGCTAATCCTAACCCTAAACCTCATCTTAACCCTCACCCTAATCCTAAACCTAAACCTCACCCTAACCCTCACCCTCAGCCTCACCCTCAGCTTAACCCTAACCCTAACCCTCACACTCAACCTCACCCTAAACCTAATCCTAACACTAACACTAACATTAACCCTAACACTAACCCTGACCTAACCCTCCCCCTAACCCTAATTCGAAACCTAAACCTCACCCTCACCCTAACCCTAACTCTAACCCTAACCCTAAACCCAAACCTCACCCTATGCCTGACCCTTACCCTCACCCTCATCCTCACAGTAACCGTAACCCTAACCCTAACCTTACAATAACCCTAAACCTAACACTAACCCTAACCCTAACCATAATCCTCACCCTTAAGCTAACCCTCACCCTAACAATGTTCCTCACCCTAAAACTAACCCTAGTCCTAACACTAACCCTCACACTAACCCTAATGATCAACTTAACCCTAAACCTCAGCCTAACTCTATCCCTAACCCTCACCCTCACCCTAGCCCTCACCCTAACCCTAACCCTTATCCTCACCGTAAACCTCACTCTAACCTGAACACTAATCCTCAATCT
>NW_012267597.1:54440-55562 GCF_000151885.1 Dipodomys ordii | reverse complement strand
CCTAACACTAACCCTAACCCTAACCTTGACCTAACCCTCCCCCTAACCCTAACTCTAAACCTAAACCTCAACCTCACCCTAACCCTAACTCTAACCCTAACCCTAAACCCAAACCTCACCCTAAGCCAAACCCTTACCCTCACCCTCATCCTCACAGTAACCATAACCCTAACCTTGACCTTACAATAACCCTAAACCTAACACTAACCCTAACCCTAACCATAACCCTCACCCTTAAGCTAACCCTCACCCTAACACTTTCCCTCACCCTAAAACTAACCCTAGTCCTAACACTAACCCTCACACTAACCCTAACCATCACCTTAACCCTAAACCTCAACCTAACTCTATTCCCAAACCCTCACCCTCACCCTAGCCCTCACCCTAACCCTAAACCTCATCCTCACCCTAAACCTCACTCTAACCTTAACACTAATCCTCAATCTAATCCTCACCCTCACCCTAACCCTATCCCTAATCCTTACCCTAACCCTCACTTTACCGTCACTGTCACCCTCACCCTAACCCTCACCTTAACGCTTACCCTCATCATAAACCTCACCCTAACCATAACCAAACCACTATGCTTACCCTAACACTCAACCTCATCCTCAGCCTCAGCCTAACCCTAATCCTAAGACTAACTCTAACCCTAATACTCACCCTCACCCTAGCACTCAGCCTAACCCTAATCCTAACCCTAACCCACATCCTAACCCAAACCCTAATCCTAACAATAACCCTAAACCTAACCCTAACCCTCATTCTAACCATAAGCCTCACCCTAACCATAACCCTCACCCTAACACTTACCCTCACACTAACACTAACCCTAACCCTAACATTAACCCTCACACTAACTCCCACCATCACCCTAACCCTAACACTCACCCTAACCCTAACCCTAACCCTCACCCTCATTCTAGCCCTCACCCTAACCATCACCCTCACTATCACCATGACCGTAACTCAAACCCTAACCCTAACAATAATACTAACACTAACCCTAATCCTAACACTAACCATAACCCTCACCCTGAGCCTCACCCTCACCGCAAGCATAACACTAAACATAACACTAAAAATAACCCTAACCCTAACCCTAAGCCTAACCCTAACCCT
>NW_012267597.1:46712-47614 GCF_000151885.1 Dipodomys ordii | reverse complement strand
CTAACCCACCCCATAACCCTAACCCTAACTCTAAACCTAAACCTCACCCTCAACCTAACCCCAACTCTAACCATAACCCTAAACCTAAACCTCACCCTAACCCTAACCATAACCCGCCCCCTCCCACTCACCATAACCATAAATCTATCCCTTACCCTAAAGTAACCTTAACACTAATACAAATCCTAACCCTAACCATAACTCTCACCCTAACCCTAACCTTCACCCTAACATTTACCCTCACCCTAAACCTAACCCTAAACCTAACACTAACCCTCACACTAACCCTAACCATCACCTTTACCCAAAACCTCAACCTAACCCTATACCAAACCCTCACCCTCACCCTAGTCCTCACCCTAACCCTACCCCTAATCCTCACCCTAAACCTCACACTAACCCTAACACTGATACTCAATCTAACCCTCAAACTGACCCTAACCCAAACCCTAAAACTCACCCTAACCCTAACCCTCACCCTCACCGTAACCGTAAATATAAACCTTACCCTAACAATAAACCTAACCCTAACCCAAACAATAACCCTAAACCTAACCCTCATCTTAACCATATCCTTCACCCTAACCCTAACCCTCATCCTAACACTTGCCATCAACCTAACCATACCCCTAACCATCACACTCACCCTAAACTTTACCTTAATCCTAATGCTAACCCTAAGCCAAAACCTCACACTCACCCTCACCCTAACCCTAACCCTAACCCTCAACCTAACCCTAACCCTAACCCTCACCCTAACCCTAACCCTCACCACACCCTCACTCTAACCCTAACACTAACCCTAACCCTAACCCTCAACCTAACTCTCACCCTAACCCTAACTCTAACCCTAAACCTCACCTTCACCCTAAACCTAAAGCTACCCCTAATCCAAACCCTAA
>NW_012267597.1:37572-38473 GCF_000151885.1 Dipodomys ordii | reverse complement strand
CCTAACCCTCACCTTAACCCTAACCCTAACACTAACCATAACACTAAGCCTCAACCTCAGCCTCATCCTAACCCTAACTCTAACCCTAAACCTCACCCTCATCCTAACGCTAAAGCTAAACCTAAACCTCACCTAATCCTAACCCTAAACCTCACCCTCACCATAGCCCTCACCCTAACCCTAATCCTAATCCTAACCCTCATCCTAACCCTCCCCCTCACCCTATCCCTAACCCTCAACCTAACCCTAACCCTCACACTCAAACTCACACTCAGCCTAACCCTAAGCCTAAACCTAAACCTAACCCTAACGCACAAAATCACCTTCAGCTGTACCCTAATCCTAACCCTAACCCCAAGCCTCCCCCTAACTCTCACCCTAACCAAAACCCTAACACTAACAATAACCCTAACGCTCAACCCAACCCTCACTTTAACCATAACTCTAATCCTAAACTTCACTCTCACCGTAGACCTAATTAACCCTAACTGAAACCCTAAACCTCACCCTAACCCTAACCCTCACCCTCAACGTAACCGCAACCCTAACCCTAACCCAACAATAACCCGAACCCTAACCTTAAACCTCATCCTAACCATAACCTTCACCCTAAACCTAACCCTCACACTAACACTTACCCTCACCCTAACACTAACCCTCCCCCTAACACTAACCCTCACACTAACCCTAACCATTACCCTAGCCCTAAACCTCACCCTAACCCTAACCCTCACCCTCAACCTAGCCCTCAACCTAACCCTAACCCTTATCCTCACCCTAAACCTCACACTAACTCTAACCCTAAACCTCAACCTAACCCTAACCCTCACCGTCACCCTCACCCTCACCATAACCATAATCCTAACCCTAACAATAACCCTATCCCTAACCCTCATCATAA
>NW_012267597.1:31496-31774 GCF_000151885.1 Dipodomys ordii | reverse complement strand
CTAACCTTCACCCTCACCCTAACCCTAAGCCTCACACTAACCAATACCCTCACCCTCAGCCCAACCCTCACCTTTACCCTTACTGTCACCCTCACCCTAGCCCTCACCCTAACCCTAATCCTCATCCTAACCCTCACCCTAAGGGGAACCCCAACCATCAACCTAACCCTAAACTTCACCCTCTCCCTCAGCCTCAGACTAACCCTAAGATTAAGCCTAACTCTAACCCTAACCCTCACCCTAGCTATCACTGTAGCCCTCACCCTAACCCTAATCCT
>NW_012267597.1:29711-30647 GCF_000151885.1 Dipodomys ordii | reverse complement strand
TAAAACTAACCCTAACCCTAATATTAAACCTCAACCGAACCGTCAACCTAACCCCAAGCCTAACACTAACCCTAATCCTAACCCTCACCCTAACCCTCCCGGAAACCCTAACTTTAACCCTAAACCTCACCCTCACCCTAACCATAACCCTATCCCTAAACCTCACCCTAACCCTGATCCTAATCCTCATCCTGACCCAAACCCTCACCTTAACCCTAACCCTAAAACTAACCCTAACCGTAACCCTAACCCTAACCATTTCGCTCACCCTAACCCTAACATTAAACCTCAACCTAACCCTAAACTTAATCCTAATCCTAACCATAACCATAACCCTCAACCTCACCCTAACCCTCACCTTAACCCTAACACTAACCATAACCCTAAACCTCAACCTCACCCTCATCCTGACCCTAACTCTAACCCTAAACCTCACCCTCATCCTAACGCTAATCCTAAGCCTAAACCTCATCCTAACCCTAAACCTAAACCTCACCATCACCTTAGCCCTCAAACTAACCCTAATCCTAATCCTAACCCTCATCCTAACTCTCCCCCTAACCCTATCCCTATCCTTCAACCTAACCCTAACCCTAAACCTCAAACTCACATTCAGCCTAACCCTAAGCCTAATCCTAAAACTAACCCTAACACACACAATCACCTTCAGCTGTACCCTAATCCTAACCCTAACCCTATCCCTAAGCCTCCCCCTAACTCTCACCCTTACCAAAACCCTAACACTAACAATAACCCTAACCCTCAACCTAACCCTCACTTTAACCATAACTCTAATCCTAAACCTCACTCTCACCATAAACCTAACTAACCCTAACTGAAACCCTAAACCTCACCCTAACCCTAACCCTCACCCTCACCCTCAACGTAACAGTAACCCTAACCCTATCCCAACAATAACCCGAACCCTAACCCTAA
>NW_012267597.1:22951-24676 GCF_000151885.1 Dipodomys ordii | reverse complement strand
CCTCACCCTAAACCTAGCCCTAATCCTAACCCTCAACCTAACCCTAACCCTCACCCTCACCATAACCCTAATGCTAACACTCAACCTATCCCTAAACCTAACCCTAACCCTAAACCTCACCTAACCCTAAACCTAACCCTCACCCTCATGCTAGACCTCGCACTAACCCTAATCCTAACCCTAACCCTCAACCTCACCCTCACCCTAACTCTAATCCTAACCCTAACCCTAAACCTAACCCTCACACTCACCCTCACCTTAACCCTAGTCCCAATCCTAACCTTAACACTACCCTCACCCTCACACTAAACCTCACCCTAACCCTATCCCTAACACTAACCCTAACCCTAACCCTAAACCTAACCATAACCCTCACCCCCAGCCTCACCTCACGGCAAACTTAACCCTAACCATAACACTAAAAATAACTGTAACCCACACCATAACCCTAACCATAACCCTAAACCTAACCCTAACTCTAACCCTAACCTTAAACCTAAACCTCACCCTAACCCTAATCCTAACCCTCACCCTCACCCTCACCATAACCATAACCCTAACCCTAACATTTACGTTAACCCTAACCCTAACCATAGCCGTCATCCTAACCATATCCTTCACCCTCACCCAAAACCTCACCCAAACACTTACCCTCACCCTAACCTGAACCCTAAACCTCACACTCCCTAATACTAACCCTAAGCCTAACCCTCATCCTCACCCTCACACTAACCCTCACCCTAAACCTAACTCTAACACTAAACCTAACCCAAACGCTAGCTCTCAGCCTCAACCTAACCCTAAATCTAAAACTAAACCTCACACTCACCAAAACCATAAACCTAACCATAACTCTAAAGCTCACCCTAACACTAACCAAAAACCGCACCCTCACTCTAGCCGTCACCCTAACCCGAATCCTCACCCTAACCCTCATCCAAAACCTCACCCTAACACTAATCGTAACCCTCACTCTCACCCTCACTCTAACCCTAACCCTAACCCTAACCCTAACTGTCACCCTCACCATAACCCTTACGCTAACCCTCACCCTAACCCTACACTTCACCTGAAACCTAACTCTCACCCTAACCCTAACCCTCACAGTACCCTAATCCTCAACCTCACCTTCACCCTCACCCTCAGCCTAACCCTAACCCTAACCCTAACCCTAACCCTAAACATTACCCTCACCCTACCCCTAACCCTAACCCTAAACCACACCCTAACCATAAACTTAATCCTAATCCTAAACCTAACCCTAATCCTCAACCTCAGCCTAACCCTCACCTTAACCCTAACCCTAAGCCTAACTCTCAACCTCAGCCTCATCCTAACCCTAACTCTAACCCTAAACCTCATCCTCATCCTAACGCTAATCCTAAACCTAAACCTCATCCTAACCCTTATCCTAAACTTCACCCTCACCGTAGCCCTCACCCTAACCCTAATCCTAATCCTAACCATCATTGTAACCCTCCCCCTAACCCTAACCCTAACCCTCAACCTAAACCTAACCCTCACCCTCAACCTCACACACAGCCTACCCCTAAGTCTAACCCTAAACCTAACCCTAACACACACAATCACCTTCAGCTGTACCCTAATCCTAACCCTAACCCGAACCCTAACCCTAAGCCCCCCTAACTATCAACCTAACCATAACCCTAACACTAACCCCAACCCTTACCCTCTACCTAACCCTCACCTTAACCATAACTCTAA
>NW_012267597.1:17513-19884 GCF_000151885.1 Dipodomys ordii | reverse complement strand
TTTCTCTCACTTGTCTAACTCTCTGTCCTGTGATGGCACACTTGGTGTGTTTCTCTGGCTTAGGACAGTTCACTGGAACTCTAAAACTGCTTTCTATGTGAGAGCTTGTTCAGATTCCAGCTTCTCCTCTGCCATCTTGTCGCCTTCTTTGGCTCACCCTAATTCTAACCCTAGGCCTTAACCTAACCCTCACCATAACCCTAACGCTAAAAATAACCCTCACCCTCACCTGAAACCTCACCCTCACCCTAAACATCACCCTAACCATAATCCTCACCCTCACCCTCACCCTAACCCTAACCCTAACTCTAACCCTCACCCTAACTGTAACCCACACCCTAAACCTAAGCCTCAACCTCACCATCACACTAACTCTAACCCTAACCCTCACCCTAACTCTCACCCTAACCCAAACACTAAACCTAAACCTCCCCCTCCCCCTAAGCCTCACCCTAACCCTTGCCCTCACCCTGACCCTAACGCTAACCCTCACACTAAACCTACCCCTCACCCTAAACCTAAACCTACCTTTTACCCTAACCCACACCCTAACCCTAAACCTAACCATCACCCTAACCCTACCTTAAACATAACCCTCAACCTGACCCTAGCCCACACCCTAACACTAATCTTAACCCTGACCCTCACCCTAACCCTAAACCTCACACTAAACCTTACCCTCACCAAAACCCTCACCCTAAACCTAACCCTCACCCTAAGCCTCACCCTAACCCTATCCCTAACACTAAACCTATTCCTAACCCGAACCCTCACCCTAACCCTTCACTTAACCCTTACGCTCACCCTAACCCTCACCCTAACCCTAACACAAACCCTAACCCTAACCCAAACCCTCACCCTCACCCTCGCCCTCAGCCTAACCCTAACCCTAACCTTAATCCTAACCCTAACCCCCTCCTCAGCCTAACCCTAACCCTAATCCTAACCCTAACTCTCACCTTCACCCTCACCCTAAACCTAACCCTCACCCTAACCCTAATGATAAACCTCACCCTCAACCTAACCCTAACCCTCACTGTCACCATCACCGTAAACCTGACCCTAACCCTAACGCTAACCCTAACCCTCATTCTCATGCTAACCCTCACCCTAATTCTTAACCTCACCCTAACCCCAACCCTAACCCTAACACTAACCCTAACACTAAACCTAACCCTCACCCTAACCCTAACCCTACACCTCACCCTAACCCACATTCACAACCTAACCCTAACCCTCACCCTAACCCTAACCCTAATACTAACCCTCACCATTACCCTAGCCCTCACCCTAACACTAATCCTAAACCTAACCCTCAACCTAATCCTACCCCTCACCTTGACCCTAACCCTCAACCTCACCCTAACCCTCACCCTCACCCTAACCCTAACCCTAACCCTCTCCCTCATCCTAACCCTCACACTAACCCTAAGCCTATCGCTCACCCTAACCGTAACCCTCAGCCTAAGCCTCACCTTCACCCTCACACTAACCCTAACCCTAACCCTAACCCTCACCCTAAACTTAACCTTAACCCTCTCCCTCAACCTCATCCTCACTCTCAGCCTAACCATAAACCAAACACTAATCCTAACCCTAACCCTATCACTCACCCTCACCCTCACCCTAACCCTAACCCTCACACGCAACCTCACCCTACTTTAATCCTCACCCTCACCCTCAACCTAACCCTAACACTTACCCTCACCCTCACCTTAACTCTCACCCGAACCCTAACCCTAAGCCTAACACTCACCCTAAACCTCACCCTAATCCTAACCCTCACCCTCACACTATCCTTCACACTAACCCTAACACTCACCCTAACCCTAACTCTAACCCTCACCTTCACCTTCAACCTCTCCCTCAGCCTGACCCTAACCCTAACACTCACCCTCACCCTAACCCTCACCCTCACCCTAACCCTCACCCTAAACCTAACCCTAACCCTCACCCTCACCCTCAGCCTAACCCTAACCCTAATCCTAATCCTAACCGTAACCCTCACACTGTACCTCAACTTAACCCTAACCCTAACCCTCAACCTAACCCAAAACCACACCTTCACCCTCACCCTCACCCTAACCCTCACCCTAAGCCTTACCCTCACCCTAACTCTCACTCTAACTTTAACCCTCACTGTAAACCTATCCCTAAACCTCACCCTCAACCTCACCCTCACCCTCTGCCTAACACTCACCCTAACCATAAACCTAACCCTAAACCAAACCCTCACCCTTAGCCTAACCCTAACCCTAACCCAAATCCTAACCCTAAACATCACCCTAACCCTTACCCTCACCCTAAACCTAACCCTAACCCCCACCCTCACCCTAACCCTAAGCCTAACCCTCACCTGAACCCTCACCCT
>NW_012267597.1:13063-14973 GCF_000151885.1 Dipodomys ordii | reverse complement strand
CTCATCCTAACTCTTACCCTCACCCTCACCCTAACCCTCACACTAACCCTAACACACAAACTAACCCAAACCCTAACCCTCACCTTCACCCTCAAACTCTCCCTCACCCTAATCCTAACCCTAACCTTCACCCTCAACCTAAGCCTAACCCTAACCCTAATCCTGTCCCTAACCCTCACGCTCACCTTCACCCTTAAACTAACCCTAACCCTCACCGTCACCCTCGCTCTAACCCTCACCCTCACCCTCACCATAACACTAACCCTAACACTCACCATCACCCTAACCCTCACCCTCACCCTAACTCTAACCCTAACCCTAACCCTTGCCCTCACCCTCACCCTAAATCTCACCCTAACCCTAAACCTCACACTAACCCTAGCCCTCACCCTTACGCTAACCCTAACCATAACCCTAACCCAAACCCTCACCCTCACCCTCAGCCTAACCCTAACCCTAATTCTAACCCTAACCTTCTCCTCAGCCTAACCCTAACCCTAAGCCTAATCCTAACCCTAATCCTCACCATCGCCCTACACCTAACCCTAACCCTAGCCCTCACCCTCAGCCTCACCCTCACCCTAAACCTAACCCTCACCCTCACCCTCACCCTCAGCCTAATCCTAACGATAAACCTCACCCTCAACCTAACCCTAACCCTCACCGTAAACCTCACCCTAACCCTAACGCTAACCCTAACCCTCACTCTCACCATAACCCTTACACTAATTCTTACCCTCACCCTAACTCCAACCCTAAGCCTAACCCTAACCCTCACACTAACCCTAAACTCACCCTAACCCTACATCTCACCCTAACCCACATCCTCAACCTAACCCTAACCCTCATCCTAACCCTCACCCTAACCCGAACCTTAACCCTAACCCTCACGCTCACCCTACCCCTTACCCTAACCCCCACTCTCACCCTAAACCTCAACCTAACCCTTACCATCACACTAACCCTAAACATAACCCTAACCCTCACACTAAACCTAACCCTCAACCTAACCCTAACCCAACCCCTCACCCCAACCCACACCCTAACCCTAACCCTAACCCACACCCTAACCCTTACCCTAAACCTAACCCTCAGCCTCACCATAGATCTCACCCTAACCCAAATCCTAAACCTAACCCTCACCCTAACCCTAACCCTCAACCTAACCCTAACCCTCACCCTCAACCGAACCCTCACCCTAACCCTAACCCTCACCCTAACCCTAAGCCTAACCCTTAACCTAACCCTCACCCCAACCCTAACACTAACCCTAACCCTCACCCTTATCATAACCCTCACGCTAACCCTAACCATAAACCTCACCCTCACCCTCACCCTAACCCTAACCCTAACACTCACCCTAACCATAAAACTCACCCTCAACCTATCCCTAACCCTAACCCTAACCCTAACCCTAAACCTTACCCTAACGGTCACTCTCACCCTAACCCTCAACCTAACCCTACTCCTAACCCTCACCCTTATCCTAACCCTCACACTAACCCTAACCATAAACCTCACCCTCACCCTCACCCTAACCCTAACCTTCACCCTAACCCTTACCCTAACCCACACTCTCACCCTAACCCTCAACCTAACCCTTACCATCACCCTAGCCCTAACCCTAACCATCACACTAAACCTAACCCTCACCCTAACCCTAAAGCAAACTCTCACGCTAACCCACACCCTAAACCTCACCCTAACCCTAACCCTAACCCTAACCCTCACCATAACCCTTAGCCTCACCCTAACCCTAACCATAACCATAATTTTCACCCTAACCCTAACCCTTACCCTCACCCTCAACCTAACCATCTCCCTAACCCTTAACCTCACCCTAACACTAACCCTAAACCTAACCCTAAGCCTCATACTAACCCTAACCCTCACCCTAACCCTAACCCTAA
>NW_012267597.1:8989-10261 GCF_000151885.1 Dipodomys ordii | reverse complement strand
CCTAACCCTCAACCTAACCTTTCAGGTAACCCTTACGCTCACGCTAAACCTCACCCTAACCCTAACACTAACCCTAACCCTAACCCTCACCTTAACCCTCACCCTAACCCTAACTCTAACAGTAACCCTCACCCTCAACCTAACCATAACCCTAAACCTTACCCTCACCCTAACCCTAACCCTAACCCTCACACTGACCCTAACCCTAACCTACACCTCAACCTAACCCTCATCCTAACCCTAACACTAACCCTAACCCTCAACCTAACCCTAACCTTAACCCTAACCCTCACCCTCACCCTAACCCTTACCGACAACCTAACACTCAAACTAAACCTAACCCTCACCCACACCCTTACCCTCACCCTCACCCTCACCCTAACCCTTAATCTCACCTTAAACATCACCCTAACCCTAAGCCTCACCCTAACCCTAACCCCAACACTCACCCTAACCCTAGCCATCACCAAGACTGACAATCTAACCCTAACCTAAACCTAACCCTAACCCTCACCCTCACCCTCACCCTAACCCTCACCCTAACCATTGTCCTCCCCTCTCCGTAATCCTCACTGTAACCCTAAAATTAGCCCTTACCTAACCCAAAACCTAACCCTCACTCTCACTGTCACCCTAACCCTCACCCTCACCCTAGACCTCACCCTAACACTCACCCTTACCCTAACCTTAACCCTAACTCTCATCCTCATCCCAACCCTCACCCTAAAGCTTAGCTCACCCTAAACCTCACCCTAACCCTAACCCTAACCCTCACCCTAACCCTAACCCTAACCCTCACACAAACCCTAACCCTCACCCTTACGCTAACCCTAACCCTAACCCTAACCTTAACCCAAACCCTCACCTTCACCCTCACCCTCAGCCTAACCCTAACCCTAACCCTAATCCTAACCCTATCCTCAGCCTAACCCTAACCTTAACCCTAATCCTAACCCTAACCCTAACCCTCACCGTCACCCTACCTCTAACCCGAACCCTCACCTTCATCCTCACCCTCACCCTAAACCTAACCTTCACCCTAACCCTAACCCTCACCCTAATCCTAACAATAAACCTCACCCTCAACCTAACCCTAACCCTAAACCTAACCCTCACCGTAAACCTCACCCTAACCCTAACAATAACCCTAACCCTCACTTTCACCCTAACCCTCACCCTAATTCTTACCCTCAACCTAATCCCAACCCTAACCCTAACCCTCACACTAAACCTAACCCTCACCCTTACCCTAACTCTACACCTCAATCTAAC
>NW_012267597.1:0-1418 GCF_000151885.1 Dipodomys ordii | reverse complement strand
CTAACCCTAAACTTCACCCTCACCCTAACCCTCACCCTTACCCTTACCCTCACCCTAAACCTAACCCTCAACTTCACCCTACAACTCACCCAAACCCGAAACCTCACCCTAAACCTCACCCTAACCCTAATCCTAATGCTCACCCTAACCCTAACCATAACACTATCACTAACCGTAATCCTAACGCTCACCCGAATCTTCATGCTCTCCCTAACCCTAACCCTACCCCTCACCCTCATCCTTACCCTCAACCTAACCCTTACCCTCAACCTAACCCTAACCCTCACACTAACCTTAACCCTCACCCTAACCCTAACCCGATCCCTCAGCCTAACCCTCATCCTAACAGTAAAACTAAACCTCACCCTCACCCTAACTCTAACCCTATACATCACCCTAATTCTCACCCTTACCCTCAGCCTTACTGTCATCCTCACCCTCAGCCTAACCCTAAACCTAAACCTAATCCTAAACCTCACCCTCACCCGCACACGAACCCTAACCCTCACCCTCACCATCAGTCTAACTCAAAAAACATACCTAACCATCACCCCAAACCTAACCTTCTCCCTAAACCTCACCCTCAACCTAAACCTCAGCATAACCTTTACCCTCACCCTAACTCTAAACCTAATCCTCACACTACCCCTAACCCTAACCCTCACTCTCACCCTAAGTCTAACCCTCACTCTCACCCTAACCCTAAACCTCACCCTCACCCTCACACACAGCCTAACCCTAACCCTAATCCTAAACATGAACCTCACCCTCACCCTGAACCTAACCCTAAACCTCACCTTCCGACCATATACCTAACCCTCATCCTAACCCTAAACCTCACCCTAACACTCACCTTAACACATACCCTCACCATAATCCTAATCCTAACACTCATTCTAACCCTCACCCTAAACCTAACCCTCTCCCTAAACCTCACCCTCACCCTAAACTTTGCCCTCACCCTAACCCTAACCCTAAACCTACCCCTCACCCGAAACCTCACCCTAACTGTAAACCTCAACCTAACCCTAACCCTAACCCTAACCCTCACTCTCACCCTAACCCTCATCCTAAACTTAATCCTAACCCTAACCCTCACCCTAAACCTAACACTCACCCTCACCCTAACCCTCACCTTCACCTTAACCCTCAATCTAATCTTTACCCTCATACTAACCATAACCCTAAACCTAACCCCAACCCTCACTCTAAACCCCACCATATCCCTAAACCTAACGCTGACCCTAACACTAACAACAACCCTAAACCTCACCCTAAATTTAATGCTAAAGCTAACTTTCACCCTCACCCTAACACTCACCCTAAACGTTGCCCTCACCCTAAACCTAACCCTCACAATCACCCTCACCCTAACACTAACTTTAACCATAACCCTAATCCTCACACAAACCCTAACC